>NW_020800438.1:0-214401 GCF_003590095.1 Trichoplusia ni | reverse complement strand
CACTGTCGTACCTAAAGCATAACGTTAGACTATTAATAACAGTGTACGAGTTTCAACATAACCAACAACTACCATTGAACTACACTTAGGTGTTAAAGAATAAAAAATATCTACTTAACGAAACAAAGTTTTAATTTATTGAAATATGAAAGTTTCAGATGAAATATACACAAAAAGGGAAACGTCAGCGATTTCCAAACAGCTAATTAAACGATCAATCATCATCTGAATGAGCTGTGTCGATGTCTGTCTTTTTATGGGGCGTTTTGGACATCAATGCCCTATTTATGGCTGTGCTCAATATTCCTGGATCACTATCCAAGAAACTGGGAGAATTGGGTACAGCATCGACATCTGGTGTAACAACACGCGGGAAATCTGCCTGCTAACTAACCGAACCCTGCTACTAGAAGGTCTTCTATAACAAAACAGAGAAGATTATAACAATAGGTTAACTCAACATATTTACTATATTGACCAGAGACATTAACTTACGAATTTCGTCATCTGCTACATTTAACAGAGGTAATTGTCGAATGTCCTTTGTAACAAAGAAACAATATTAAAAGATTATCCCGAGGTACGCACCTAATAAAACATTTACTTACGTATGTCGGCGTCGGCTACAATTACGTTGTCTTGTACGTGCTCATTGAGCGGCAAAAGTTAAATATCGTCTGCGAAAACAAACAATATTATAATATGAAAACACACGACGAACCAAGCAGTATCAAATATTGTGAACAAGTTTTCTCGTTGTGGATACCGGACCATCCATGGTGAAAAACCTAAAGAACACATTGATATTACTTATGAATCCTCTATCATTTCAATATATTATTTTAACTAAAAAACGTATATGAGTATGTTTATTAGAAACAAATCACTATATTTCAACTGAACAGCACGCATATAAATTGTAAACAAGACAAAAGCGTTATGAATTGCAAAGGTATCACCGTTTTTGTAACAACAATATTTTGAAGTACAAATTTAAGTCGAATTCGTGGGTTAATCTTTCTTTATCTCAATATTATCAGATAGTATAGATCCTAAACTTTAATGTGATGTATAATAATTAAACACCAATAAGTAAAACAAACGAAATACTTACGACATAATAGCTGCTGCTCCGAAACACTCACACGACAAACACGGTTGGGCGTTGACTAAAGTTGAACTTTTTTTTCAAATAACTAATCATTCTCTATTATTTGGTCAAGTCCACTATTTCATAGATAACGATTTTCAACAAGCATAATGTCCATTTAATTCTGCATTTTAATACTAGATGACAATATTCACAACGTATCCTTTTGGATACCATAGTTTTCCACGGACGTGCAAGTGTAATTTCTTTGATCGAAATCCATAAAGAAGTACCGGACTCATAACGATAGACCCATCGAAGTGTTTATACCTCCTTTATACTGAAAAGTACTACTGAGAAGTAGGACGAAGAATATTTGTAAGGTACCACAAGCGACAAGAGAGCACTGCTCGCAATAAGAATTTGAGTAACAAAAAAGTACCAGGAAAGATTTATTTCTTTATTATTTTAGTATAAATACGGCATTTATTCATTAATTATGTAATGTTAAACATGATTATCTATTGAATAATTTTCTTAAATTATTGCATTATCTACAACAACATCACGACTAAAATATTGATTTTAATAATCATCCATCTATGAGGTATATTTACGAGCTTTCTTCCTTCTTTTAAATGATTTTCAGTCTTAGGATATTCATGAGGAATTTGTAAAATATTACTTTCGTATGCGAAGATTAAAACCGCAGCATGTAGAGCCCAATGGTTGGCGTCGCAAGGATTTGGCTAATCATACGGCTAAAATTCAATTCATGCTATTGTCTACAACGATTTTAAGGTATAGAAGATTAGAAAGGTTTTTTCTCCAACCAATTGACTTTAGGCGCATGGTCATGGTCCAGTTTGGCGTATATTATGACGTTATCCACCGTATGTATAACAGCTCTGCAGCGTTTTGTGGAGTTCGTAGAGCACAGCCACCTTGTCTTCTGGTTATTTAACTCTTGTTGGCGATAGAAAGAATATCCATTTAACAGTAACAGAGTGCTTCCTCGTTTTGAGTATACGAATCTTGGAGAGTCTGGAAAATGATGAGTCATTAAATGATGATGACCAAGTTTCTTTCTTTTTGAAAAGACTCCCGACCTAAGGAACATACTCCTCGTGTCATGGCGGTTTACAAACATTAAGTCACGTGCACAAAGACACCCAGACTTAGTTTAGGCATTTGTGGGGATCGAACCCGCGGTACGTCGCGCTCACTAGGTTTGGCGTGGTGACCTCATCCAGCCAAATCTGAAGGCAAAAATCCAAGGCACACTTAAATGAAGAGAGACTAGGACAGAGTAAAACAGAGTTTAAATATACTTTATTTATTGATAACCCAAACCAGCAATATTAGCAATAAATATAATAAAGTAACAATAAAAGTGCACTAAAACTATCTAAACTGCAGAAGGCAAAGCAAGACAATAAATGAATTCTAGTCCTCATATAATAATCGTAAATACGCTGACACATCCAGGTTTACGTTTAGCAGGAAAGAGAGATGTTCAAATCATGTTCAACCCAGAAGTTACTGAATTTTCAATTCGGTGTCAGAACTGGCGTTACCATGACTCAACCAATATTAATTTTTATAAAGACATAATCAAGCGTGCAAAAGAAAAACTGAAATAAATATAAAAAAAGAGTGCGTGTAAAAATTCAATATTTTTGCTATTTTTTCCAAAACTTTTGATTTGATATTTTTAAACCATTTATTACAAATCAAAAATAAAAAAAAAGCGTTTAGTACATAAACGTGACGAGATATTGCCGTAACGGACTTCCGTTGCAATGCCGGCCAATTACCTCATAGTCGCGCCTAAAGAAGTTTTACTTCAATAAACACATAATTACTATAAAAAAAAATCACTATTAAAAATAAACCAAAGAAAGCAGACATTAAAATGCAATACAAATATTATAACAAAAAGAAAACTTAAAAGCAGACAGGTTCAATCAGGAGTCATGGGTTTGAGTCCATAGGTCCAAGTTCCTCTTGAGGTATCAGAGGTATTATTGTTCAATTGTATTATTTTCTTTAATCGCAAGTAATATCCGCTTCGCAGCACTTTCTTCGCATCAAATATAAATTAAAATATTAACTAGATAAACTACATAATATTTCTCACTCCCAATTTGTCCTTAAACTGACTTTTCAAGAACATTTTGTGTTCCAAATGTGTTACGGGTATTGCCTTGGTGGGTATTTCTTTTTGCGGATGGTTGTGGTCATGGTTAACTTTAATGATGGTGTCATCTCTGGTATGCACGACCTCCTTGCAGCCGCCTGCCTTCTGCTGCTGTCAGATCCACCTCCCCCAGTAGTTACATAACAATCGAGTATCCTGTTCCCGCGTAGCGATAGTATGTTATCGTAGTTATCAGGTCCTGTAAAGTTAATGTGGTTAGTGAGCAAAACTTTGGTGAATTAAAGTAGACAATAAACTTGAGGTAATCTTCTGTGTCTTTTGACCCAATTTTTTGGTTTTTGACTCTTGAAATTCTTCGATCAGAAAACACGTTGTCAAATTCTAAAATTGCGTCGTTTGGGATGATAGGGATGACTCAAATACAAAAAACATTTAAGCAAGCATATAATAATATAGTTATAACTTTGGCCAACACAATACAATTTTTTCGATTAATTACAATCATGAGATAATTAATTACTAGTATAACATTAGGTGAATACATTAACAATTATTATATTTCTAAAATAATTACTGATTACTAGTAACTTTCTAGCGATTTATGACACTTCAGAGTTCCTACTTTTACAAAGACCAGAAAAAGGTAGGGAGAGGGTACAAAAAAATAAGGTCCGTTTCAGGAAAAAATTTGGAAAAAAACAACCATTCAATTTATGACCGTACGAAACGTTGCTAATCCTCGATTTTATACTATATTTTTTGTTACAGTGAGATCAAAAATAGGTGATATTTAAAAAAGTCTGTCTAGCTGTCAAGGTTTTAGGGATACAGCCTGTTGACAGACGGACAGAAAAATGGTCAGAGAACGGGACTTAATTATTTGCAAGAGTTTTTAACATTCATTAGTGATATTACTTCTATGCTCTGTCTAACTTTTCATTATCTAGTCTGTAACTTCACATAACAGTCAACGTTTCTAAATGGATTTCCATAGCATACACTCTTTGAGCCGCTAACCATTTCATAATTGACTGCACATTATATGGCAACTGACGCCTAACACGAAAATTATGATCATGATCCTTATTGTGGGGGTTCTGAAATATTTTACGGAAAATTGTCAGTCATTGTGATTGAAAAATGATGAAATTGAGATGAAATTGTCACTCAAGCGCTGTTAATGAGTATGTTCGACGCATTATTGCATCTCCGGTTGTGCGGCAAACCTTCATTCTAAAGTCAAGAATCGCGAAATCCATCAGATTTTGATAATGTATCGAGACTTTCTGTTTAATACTTATACAAAAGAATCATGACCGTTTCTAGCACACGGTAATTTTAACCTTTCGTCGTTCCGTTAATGTTCAAATTCATACAAGAGCCAAGATGACGGACAAAACTTTTGTTCACACAAAATTTGCCGCATATGGGGCACGAAACATGTACACGACACACGATAAAAATTGACGCGGTACGTATACTACTCAGATATTCAATTACAATACATGAATACTGACTTTAGTTTTCGTGTTAGGAGCACAGGGCGCAACAATCCTCTTAAAGTAATATCACTGCAGTTGTAGAAGCAAAATGGCGCGCTAGTGATATCTCACTCCCACAACCACATCAGACATACTGGAAGAGGCGACGGCAGTATGTTTGCTTTCCAAAATATTCCAGATTCTAACTTCACTCGTACATTTGTGAATGCATACGGGACTTTCTTCTATATTTGGGTGGATGTCCATGTTCCTGGCTTACATTAATCACGTGGTCTTCATACGTATGTACGGTGGCTTTACAACCGTTTTGACTGGAACATCGCCAACGGATCTTGGGGCCGTGTGAAGTCGCGTAGTACGTATAATGGTTGAATTTCAGCATCCTTTTACCTTTCATTGAGAGGACAAATACGGGACCGATATCGTCGTCCTCTGGAACAAAATTGCAAGTCAGTTTTATTAGGTTATGTTAGTTTGTTATAGTCACTGATTAGTTAGTAAGTTTTAAAGAAAAGGATTTAAATTACCGTATTTGAAAGATTCGACCAGGTGAAGGGCAGTACAAAAACAAACTAATGTTTTACAAAATATGTATTCAGCAACAATAGTTACAATTACATACAGAATACTAATTATGAGAATACGAGTATATGCATCAAAATGCATGGGTATACGATATTATACCTCCGAATCTAATCAAATATCACAAAAATAACAGGAACTTCCGCCTTAAAATAAATAAAACATATTATTGTATTTTTTTTTCGTCTAAATATGATCTACAGTATGAATAACGTATAAATTGTATAAAATTACTTTCTAAGATAGAGAAAAACTGGTAGATATCTTATAAATTAGTAATATATGGCATAAATACATAACTGGCCGTTTGGGCTTCGCCGCGGTCGGTTAACCTAGTAGCTAAAACAGAATACTCACACACGAGCGTTTGCTCCTAAATCTACAATTACTTAATAACTATTTCTAGAGAGATTCTTTGAAGCCTATCACGACCACTTAAAGTGAGACTAGTAGAGGGAGAGAGACGAAACTATAAGTTACGTAATCCTGTTTTTTCACTTTTCACGTAAACACGTCGCGTATTATTCAGATTTTTTTAACAATAATTGTAATGAAAAAATCCTCCTTTCACGATCAACGCATTATAGGTTTACGGTGTGGACTAACGTCACGTGACGCATTTTCCGCCACAAAAGTGGGTACTGCTTATGAAAGTAGGTGGGATGCTACCTCTTAAAGCTACGTTATTGTAATTGTGGAAGCAAGAGAGCGGATTACACGACGGAGACCAGCGTCCTTCTTTAACAACTGCAATAATACACGGTAGACGTTAAAAGGTGACAGTTAGCCCACAGTTCCACATTAGAAAGTCAGTGGTGTGAGGACCAGGTAGTGGGTGTCCCTTGGCCCTTACGATACATGTTTATGAGAGCCTCTGATTCCAAATACCTTATTTCCTACTGTAAAGACTAGAGCTTTGCAACTGGTGCTGGCAGAACAAGTCCAGCATGTCTTATGTGAGTGGTTCGCTGTGGTACAATATGTGTACCCTTTGAATTTCATTATTCGTTTTCCTCGCATCGAAACTATGTAGTCAGGTATCACTGTAAAAGAAAAAAAACCTTTTGAGTTCTGATTAATATGTGGAGCGGTTGTAGGTATAGCAAAGAGTAAAAATGTTGTCTTATTATATCAAAACCTCGTTTCGGAAATAAAATTACTCAATAAACATGATAATATCCGTTTTAAATAAATTCAATTTATTTCATTTTTTACATTACTTATAAATAATAATCAAATTATATTTTAGGGATTTTATATACAGATTATAGGAAAATAAATTATGTATTAATACATCAATTAATACAAAGAAAGGCACAGGTAATGTAAAACTAATGAATGTAAAACAAAATATTACTGTTTTCAAACTACGTAGGATTAGACTTTACACCAATTCGAAACGTGCACACAAATTTGAAAAACAAAACTGTTAGCAAATAATGTTCTAAGTTAACACTTTTAAGCCCAAAATCCTAGCTGACATTAGAAAAAATCAAATATTAAAAAAAGAGATGCTCTCACATATGAATAATTGAATGGTTATGGTTCTCGTCAATCTGCACGATAATTTCATCGATAGTGATAATGAACGCGCGGCACCCCCGAGGCATGTGCGTGGAACACCTCCAGCGCCGCTTGGAAGTCTTGCTTGGACCCAAGGAGTACGTATAGCCGTTCCTAAGAATCAACGTTTTCCCGCGCTGAGATGTAATATACTGCGCTGTAATTGGGTAAATTGTTTTGTTAAATCAATGTTTGACTGCACGGATAGCCGAGTGGTTGAGGCCTGTCTTGAGTCTGGGTGTGTGTGAGTCTGCACAAAGCGTGAGACTTGAACGTTTGTCAGATCCCCCACCACACAAGGATTCAATTCAAGGAGTCGTTTTTTTAAAGGGGTTGCCTTTAAGAGTTCTGTACGCAATTGTTCAAACTCAACCCAACAGTTTGTGCTTTGGAGTTTGTTGTGCCGTTTCTTCTTCATGACTAACGTACTTAGGAAGCGGTGAAGGGTGAACGAACCAGGATGCTGCCCAATGTCGACTTTGGCTTTCCAAAAGTGCTACTTACTTTAGTAGCCTACGTCGAATGTTCATTTTTTATTTTTGGATTTCGAACAACAGTCTACCAGATTTATTTTTTATGAACTGTAATACTAAGACATTTGAACTCAAATGTATTTTTGTTGTTTCAAGCAGGAACAACAACGGCGCGATTATTCTCAACTGCAATAATGATGTCTTAAAGGCTCTCGGGACTGTACTTTATAATAATTTTTTTAACAATACGAATCTTTAATTAAAAGCTTATCTCTATGGTAAAACCCAGCCTTTGAGTCACACAAAGGCTGTTACATTACAGATACTCGAGTAACTATGCCCACTATGCCCAAGCCTGCGTCAAACTTGGTTGTGGGAGCGAGAAAGTGCTTTAAAACACGTAGATCAGAGTCTCGCTTACACAACTGCAAAAGTCGCAAAACAATTGTGATAGGCTGTGTAACCTGAATTTGAATTCTTATCCCATCGTGCGTAGCCATAGAATTTCCTCTCATAATCCTTTAATTTAATAATTAATGTAATTTTGTTAAACATGGCTAAAAACTACATGAATGAATTTCGACTCGCCTTTTGGTCTGGTTAGTACTGTCACATTGATGGTCATGGGAGTGATTTCCACTTACGACAAATTCTTATATCATAAGCTGGATCTGTGTGTCTAGGTGTAACATACGTATTTAATTATGTAGAAATAGATTAAGGTATGTAAGGTAAGTACTAGCATAATTTTCTCGTTTAGCTATCTTTAAAAGGTCTAAACTTTGTAACAGGAGGTGGGGGGTGTGTGTGAGTTCCTATCACTGCTGCTACTTTGTCCTCGATCGTGATGACGCCTGCTCGGCATCCCATCGACCAATACGTGGAACACCGCCATCGTTTTTTCATTGTATCCTTTGGAGTACTCGAATAATAATTATATCCATTCAATTGCAGCATCTTTTTATTTTTCTGTGTCAATACAAATTGACCTAAAAATATTTTTCATGTTATTCTATATCCATCCTAATATTATAAAGAGGAAACCTTTGTATTTTTTATGTTTGTATTGAATAGGCAAAAAAACCCCCGGACCGATTTCAAAATTTCTTTTACCATTACTTAGAGGGATTCTTCCGAATCCGTATAGGCTATATTTTACCCCGGAAAATAAGCTCAAAAATAAATGTCTACCCGTGCGAAACCGGGGCAGGTCGCTAGTAATTTATATATACGAATCAAATTAATTCGGTAAGGTCAGATAGTCTACCCAACTCGATTTAAGAACCATTGCAAGACGCTAAAGACAATTTGATGTAGAAGTTCTCCTAAAGAGTGTCCATAATGCCATAGATATCAAATTATAAAGATAGTGTGACATTTTATCTTTATTTAAAATATATTTTCACATTCAATTACAATATGATTATTATTTACAGTCTATAATGTAGGTTAATTGTAGCTACATAGTCTAAAGAACTATAGGTATATACAATATTTATATACTAAATAAGTATTAGTATATTAGAACATTTTTATGACTTTACACGAGAGATTATCTAGGAAACCCTGACTAGTTTCTAAATTAAAGGGCCTAGGACCACAGCCTCACATAAGACTCCTGCAGTTTTTAAAAGCTTTTTATATCGTGGCAAAAAAAAAATAGTTAATTACCAAATTTTGTTGAAATTGACCTAGTCGTTTGGCCGTGAAGACTTACCAAATATTAAACACATACATGTAATAAAATTACACTACTAGTATTTTATATTAAAGTCGACCGTACATAGTGTGACAGCACAAAGTTTACATTGATCGATCGTAAAAACATATTGGGAAGGGTTATGTCCAGCCAAAGACTGCGATAGACCACTTTGATTGAGTAAAACGTATTCATTCCTTCTTGGAATGTGTATGATTCTCATTTAGTGTGATTATAATGTCCTCGGCGGTCTTGATGGCGGCCTTGCAGCCGCTACGGTGGTGGGTGGAGCATGCCCAGCGCACGGTCGAGCCCTGCGCACGAACTTGGTAGTAATTGTAATTGTTCAGTCTTAGCATACGCTTGCCGCGACGGGACGTGATGAAATGAGCTGAAATAGTATGAAATGTGATGAATATTGATTTCAAGAAAACTACTTATATTGGAAAGTTAAAGTTAGTTATATGAACAGAAAAACCTACCACTACACTTTAAAATTGTATTGTAGAAGTGAGACGAATCTCTACGCAGCCTAAAACGCCTTTTTCACTAATGTAACAATCTTACTTTAATATGAGGTGATAGGCCTTACTGAGGCTTTTACGCAGTGTTAGAATATAACTGTTTTTCAATGATAAAAGAAGAAAGAAGTTAATATTGAAACTAGATATAAGTACTTAAGTAAGACAGTTATTTAGCAAGCTAATAATATAAGCAGTGTTTTGGCTAATGTGGTGCAGGTCTCTTTACAGTCCGGTAGAACTGTTTCCCTGTCTAAAGGTAAAGTAATAAAATGAAACTATTTTTATAAAGAGAATAAGGATTACCTAAATTTTACAAGCAAACCACAGCCATAGCCGCAGTATTGAAATATGGCCAATGTTACTTTACGAAGAAAAAAACAAAATATCTATTTAAAATATTTTTACTAAAATAACGAAACAAAACAAAAATAAACATAAAATCCCTTTTTTAAACTAAAACAAAAATTAAAATAACATAAATTAAGTACCTATTCATAAACTTAACAATAACATTATCACACTTGTTATAAGGGCTCTTACCTTATAAGGCAAGTAAAACATAGTAATCTCTACTTTATTTCTAATTGCACAAGATTTAGTTTTAAATGGGATTAACATCAAAAATGTAGGCGGCCAAGTGTTTTAGACATGTTTTTGTAGTGTGTTACTTACAAAAACAGATTTTTTTTTTAATCACTGACACAAAAACGCTCCGGCTGAGGAAAATCATTCGATGATTACACATTTGGCGTGCACTGTGTTATGTAGCAGTTTTTACAAAGTTTCAATTTTAAGATATCATCATCATCATCTCAGCCTATTGCCGTCCACTGCTGAACGTAGGCCTCCCCAAAGAGCGCCAACCATCCCATTATTTAAGATATACTTATATATTTTTTTAAATTTAGGTAAGACTTGTCTCCAATAATATAATTTTTAAACCTGACTATTTGTTAACTCCACCCAAACTAATCTAGTGCAATAGAATTAAAGTACCTATCTATGAAATATGCAAACGCTTTGCATTTTTAATTCTCAATATAAAAATAAACAATTTTCTTCTCTATGCGAGAAGAGGCCTTTGCCCAGCAGTGGGATAACAATAGGCCGATGTTATACAATATATTTTAATGCTTACTCAATGTACGTCCATTGGTTTTTAATAGAATAGGAACCATTTAAAATTTGGCAGAAATGCCTTGAAAACCAATCATCGCTATGCAAGCATGATGACTTGGCCCGTAAAACTTTCTATACATATATCTATTTAATATTCTTTTACATAACCATAATAATTTCTCATCAATTTACCCCAATTAAAATTTAATAACAACGAATTTGAATATATCGACTCTTAGTCTTCTTAATTTGGTATGATATTCACCGTTTTATAAAACAATTATTGCACTTACTAGCATCATATTTAATCCATTGCTTTATTTATAAGCAACTAATCTAGATTATCACATGCCACTAGCCACATGGCAACAATCACTAGATGTGGTGGCAAGAGCCGCGCAACTCTAGGATCAAGATTATCATCGCCGGCAATGAATTGCAAGCCAGACGACATCTCCCTTAACGAACGTTTGCGAATGCTACTAACTGTAGATACCTTCTCATATAATATTATGACTAAAAACAATTATTGTTCGTGTGGTAGTGTGCTATAAAGTTGCATACCGTAACCACCTCTTAGCTTTGAACACCTCAAAATAAGCAAGAAGTATCAGATAACAGATCACCGTGCTTAGTTATTACCAAAATATAGATTAAAATGTAGGAACTAACATATTATTAGTCATATTTTGTGCTAAAATGCCCTCTGCGTGTTTGATCTTACGTAAAATCCCCATTCAAACCAGAAAAAAACTCTTTGGTTTACCTGACAAACAATAATATTGCAAATTCATTCTTGATGGGGGAAATAATAAAAATACGTAGAGACACGAACGTCTTTTACAATCTATGCTTTACGTAAGTGAGGTAAGGTTGAATTTGCAATTTGCGCTAGTGTACAACAAGCTTAAAGGGACCCCGGTAATGTTAATGTATTGATGAATAAAGTATGTGAACAAAAATAAACGGTTAATTGCGAAAATAGGTATGCTTCTGGTGCAAAATTATTGTCAACTCACCAAAACTTGTATGGGACTATTGGTTGCTTAGCATTTTTATTATTTCCATACAGAAAATTGTTATTCAAAACATGACCGGGGTCCGTGTACCAGTCTTACTGTAATCAATCACGTATTAAACTTATCACTCCAATGCACTAAAGTTGGATCATGGTTATGAATTTCTGAGAGCGAAACTATTTTGTACTCAATAGTTCTGACGGAGGCGCGGCACCCCTTGGAGTGATGTGAGGAGCAGTACCAGCGTATGTCCGTCTTGCCCTCATATCTGTTGCGGCAGGAGTACTTGAAACCGTTGTAGTACAGCTGGCGCTTGCCTCTCGGCGTCATGAACACTATTGGCTCTGAAAATGATGTGACTGTTAAAGTTATTTTATAGAAAACTTTTTGGCCATTCTTGTAAAAGGAAACGCTTGTCCTGATACCCGTTGATTTCAGTCTCCAGAACAACTAATTGAGTAGTTAGTTTGTATTCAAATTAATATATTTTTAATTAAAGAAAAATATTGCCCTCGGCGACGGGTTTCGGATTCATGCATAACCTAGTGCAAGAAAAGCGTTAGAGATACCAAAAAAATGGTGTCTGACTAACTACAAACGAAAACGAATAAAAATTATATGTCTATTATATTAACTAGACACCGTTTTATGTTAACTCTGCAATGGTTAAAAATAAGTTTATTACGGTACCTGCATGTTTTGAAGATCTCTCGCATGTTTGCGTGAAAAAAATAAACAAAATATTGTGTAAACATGTTGTTCATTCATATTTTGGTGCAGTTAAACAAACAAATTATTAATTGATATATTTTTTTTATTTTTCCACTATTTATAACACCTAATATGAGATACTACATTTTTTCAATAAACTATGTATGAATTATTAACAAATATTATATTTCCAACCAGAAATCAGAAGTCACAATATTTGAAAATGAGTAAAAAATTAATAAGTACAAGTGTTGCTTACTCATACATTTATAAAAATATATTTATAATACAAAAAATATATATTTAACAAGAAACTGTAAGCAATACATATATTTTTAACTACTGTATCTTACCTACTAATAATAAAATAGTATTTCTGTTTTACTTTATTTAATACTAGAGGCAACACTTGTACTTCTGATTTCTAGGACGTATTTTCATTTTATATCTTAAAAACTATCACATTAATAGCAAAAAATAGATTTCTTTGAGATCTTTTTGTATCATATCACATTATAAGGATAAAAGTTGAAACGAAAATATTAGATACATGGTTCCTCTCTATAAATAGAATACATTTACTCTACCTTTTTATAAGTATTTTAATACTTTTTATTTTCTAATTCTTTGGAATGGTAACAATACATGACTAGATTATATGAAACATAGAATACAATTTCCAATAGTGATTATTCTTTATTGTGATGATCGTGTTTGATATGCTTAGCAGACACGATGACGTCATCTAAGGTATGTACTACGGCCCTGCAGGATCGATTACTGGAGCACCGCCAGCGCTGCCTAACACCCCCTGATGGGTCCAACTTAGTTAAGTGAAGGGAAAACGGGCAACCTCTGAGTATCAAAACACGATTCCCTCTGTTATTTTCAGCGTATAGTGGCTCTGGAATCAAAGATTATTTATTAAGATAATATGTTTTTACACTGTCATTTAGCGCTAAACTTATTTTAATTTGCGCTTATATTTATTTATTACTATTACCTGATTAACTGGACTGTGGACAAGCCCAGTGACATTTCGGGAATAGTTAGCATTATAAGAAAATGTTCAAAAGTATGGTGACATGTCAAAGTCATATGGATCAATGCGAAATGTCATTTTCATATATTTGATCGTTTTCTATTTACCCTAACGATTGTAAAAATGTCACTTGGCTAGAAGGGTAAAGTAGAATCGGACTTGTCGAAAAGGAATGTAAGTATCCTATTTTTCTTATTTTTTTTATTTCAAAGCGACGTAAAATTTTCTAGATTCCTGGAACTAGTTGTAAAGTCTTATTTCTTCTTCCTCTTCATTTATTTAGTTTCCAAAGCGATTTTATGCTACGTCAGAATACAATGCATTTTTTTCTACATGAAATTCTCAATGCCAATAAGCTTTTCTGACTTCATAACGAGGTTTCGGTTGTTTGCTAGGTCATGTGTCATAAAGTGTATCCTTGTACTTTAGACGCTCCTTTTCAGTGTTAACCTGAAAGAGAAAACCATAATCAGCATTGATGTACCTGAAAAGTATTATTTTAATAACCATTTGCCATTACTAACAATCATTTTTTTATTTCTGTTTGTTCTCAAAAATACGAAATACATGCGAATATTTAATAAAAACCGTACATGGTACGAAAACATGGGCCTACAAAATAGACATATATAAAAACTTATCTCTATTTTGATCACATACTACTGATATAGACAGGCTACGACTGTTTTACTAAAATTAGCATAAAATTCGATACAGGATGAGTACAATGTTTACATTTTTTTTAAATTTAGTTATATTTTAACTACATACTACGTTTTACGATTATTGGTAATAATATGAATTATTAATATAATACTAACTACTTAGGTATATTTAATACTGACTGCTAATAATCTAGGTACAAAAGAGATCACATCGTTTACCACATACCCAGTCACATTTTAACATTTTAATGGATAATAAAGCGTCCTATACCACTAGAATGACCTCAGATACGTGATTGGAGCAAAATAAATTTACGCGGTCTCCGTTTTATCGGATAAGTTATTTATTATAAGAATTAAAAGAAGCTACTTTATATAGCCAGTGTTTTATACAGCGTAAATATTACTGTTCGATTTAAAACCCTAAATAAAACGGAAGCCATGTAAAAACGTTCGAAAATCGGCTAAATATTTCTGGGTAGTTTTTTTCCTGGATACTATATGTTGCTAAATTAGCCGACCCGAATCCAAAATAGTTGAAAAAAGGCTAGGCTGATGATGACTATGATAATTTTGCTAAATTGCTTTCGTTACTGATTACATGATTATAATTGAACATTCATCTCAAAAACTAACAGAAGTGATTATGACCTAAGTCAGTCAGAGTTAGGTCATAATCGCTTCTCCGTCCGTATTGTCATCGCGCGACTTACACAACCTTCTGTTATCGTTTACTAGGCTCAGTGTTTGCAGGGTGGTTATGCACCCCGCACACTTTCAAAATAACCTCAGTACCAATTGTGTGTAATGTTACTTTACATCTATCAGTCGATTTGTATTCAGTGCACAGCCAGATGATGATCCCGGCGGCTCGGTACCGGTGGCTGTATGTGTAGCCTTCGAAGACCAGTAACCGCCCACCATTGCGGCCTTTTATAAAGCGTGTCGCAGCCGGGGCAACTGAAACAAAAACATATGTTAGTGAAGTAATGGTATGTTTTGGGTGCAATATCAATTTAGAAAAGATAATTAAATACTACTAAAGCACTTTTTTGTCGTGTTGGCCTTGCAGGGTTGCAAGGAGGTTTTCTCGATCGGCAAAGTTCCAATGAGACTTTTTCAGAGTTATAATACTTTCCCAATTAGCCTAAGCAACTACTGACGCACGGTGAAGGAAAGCATTGAAGCATTATCAAAAAACCTTTTTACCGAATGGAAAAGCATCAAATAACTCCTTCCGCTTTGGGGTAGGCGGAAGCGACAACATGACGTATGGTCTTTCTGAGAGATTGAGTGTTGCTTAGCGCAAAAATGCGCGCTTCTAAAAGTATGCTCAAAACTTTGACCACTTTTCACCGTTTCTCTCCTCCGTGAAGAAACCTGTATTCCAATTACTGATATCTGAAACCGCCGATCGAAGCCCAGCAGTGGAACATGGTGGTAAATTATAAATTTTTAATACAGCAAGGTGTTTGTGTTCCGAATAGGAGGGCAACGCACTGTAAACGCATAGCAAAATATCGGCCTTAGCTGTCACGTTGTTTTTGTGTACTTGTGAAAAGGAATGCAGACTTTTAAACATATTATTACATTGAAATGAAACTACTTTTACGGATCGAGCAACATCTCCTGTCAAGACGAACGCCATCTCAGTCTGCCCGTGACCATGATACCTGCAAAGGTTTCGAAACGTCGGGAACTAAAATCTAAAATTAAACCGCGATAAAATCCGTAAAAGTAGTTTCATTTCAATGTCTAACATTCGCGTAAATCTAAGAAACCAATATTATTACATTATTTACGAATTTTAGCGTTTTAGTACTTGCGTACTAATGTAAAAGTTACGTGAGATGCCGGGATAGAACTTACCTCTTATTTCTGGTATAATTTATTAAAATAATAAATAAAAATACACTTTATTCATAAGATCTAGTATATTATTCGAGTTATTACTCTATCACATTATTTAAAGATAAAAGTACCCGAAATTATATTACACCACATTATGCTTTCTTTATATTTTTACATGAAAATATTCTTGATTACCATTATAGGTACTCCTTATCTCTAAGCAGACATATAAAAATATCATCAATATTACACACAAAACCTCTACCTCACCAAAACTTCTATTTCTCACATAGAATTAAATAACACTTTCAAATAAAGATCCCTTTGATTTAACTAACATTAATGCATTTAATGATTATGATTATTCTTCAAGCTGACTACTCTTTGGTCGATTGTGAACAGCACTGCTTTGCAGCCGTTGTTGTGGTGGGTGGAACATCTCCAGCGTTTCTTAAATTGACACCGGCTACTGGTCTGCACTTGGGAATATCTGTATTCCTTATACATTATCATTGGGTAACCACGAATCGATGTTCCGAATTGAAAATCGGAATCTAGTAAAGAAAAATGGTTAGTATTATTTACATGCAATTCATTTTTTTTTTATAGTAACTGCCGTGAGAATGATTATTTATTAAACGACGTTTAACTCGCGATCCCGCCGCGTCTGCTCATGATTAAGGACTCCGGTTGGGTCCGAAACTAGTCGGGCTACCCTGATATATACGCGTGAGTAAACCGTTACATCATTTAATAATGCAATTCATGCTTATTCTAATGTCGAACACTATGTTGATCAGTAAGATAGCTTAATGTCCTTGTTTAATGTAACTTTATATGTTTTATATATATATGAGTATATTTATTATAAAAGTTGTATCATGTTAAGTTTCCTTTATTTTTCTCATGGTCCTATATTTGTTATTTCCTGCTTTAAGAAATTTCTTGAGAAATAAGCAGTACCTTTTGTGCCTGTAGGTACTGCTGCATCTCCACCGCTTTTTCTGGCGACTGTACCTTGTTTAGTAGCCTCATGGAGAACCGATAACCATCAGTCACAAGTATCGTATTGCCCTTATAGGACTTCACATATTCAAAGTAAATCTATTCCGTAAAACAATTATATTGTACGGTAGTTTCAAACATTTGTTTTATAAACCTTGTTTATGAACCTTTACTGAACAAATAAAACTTATATTATTTTTTCATAACATTTTATTAAACTTATTTAATTCGATAAAACAACCAGTAATAATAAAGGTATCTCTGAAATTTATCCATATAAGAAGAATCTTTCTTTGCGTATCGTAGACATTTTGGACCAAAGAACCAATCAGGTCAAATATCGGGTTTAGTTGAAACTGATTATGATGGAGTCTTTAAACAAGAATCAGCTCCATGTTTAAAATTCTTCAGTTATTTGTAATGGACAGACAACATTATAATACTGATGACCCTTCAGTTACAATTCAGAATTGTCTAGTATTCAAACAATAGAAGATAGCAGATATAGGATAGATGCGACTCATGCTTATGCTCAACTGTGAGTTTTATTTTGATTCGATGTTTGTGTAACATTTTTAAGTAGTCAAACTAATAGTTTTAACGATAATGTGTGTGTTGTCCTAGCAGCTTTAATAAATTGTTCTCGATGGTGACGGCGACCGCCGGGCATCCTCTGCTGTGCCGCCCGCACTTCCAGCGCTTCTTTACTGAGTTCTTATAACTTTTCCTCATCAGTGTGTATCGGTACCCATTCGCAACCAACATCGTGTTGCCCCTCGCAGACATTTCGAAATAATATTCCACTGAATCTGAAATAAAACGCCGTGAATTTTACGTAGTAATTCATTTCGGACACACCATTTTGAAAGTTTTAGATGTTCATCAAAGAAAAAAGGTTTTTTTTTAATAATAAATAAAAATTACTAGATAATAAATAAAAAGAAAACTATAAACAAAAATACTTTATTTATCCTTCAGGAAGGCCGCCTATTCTTTGTAAACAATATGTTTTGTGAATGACATATAATTAATAATATTCATAAAATCGTAATGATATAAAACAACGTCCAGTCTTGAACAGAAATTAACTTAACTACAGTTAGCTTTGACTTGGGAAGTAAAAGAAGTAATTTCATGAATAAAAATACTTTTCACATCTCTCGAGCTTTTCGGAAACTTAGACCGTATAGTCAACATCAAAAGTCAAATTCCGTTAATCATTTCGTATCCCTTACTGAGGGATGAGTGTGTCGGTCATCAACAAATATAATAATGTCGTCAAGAGTTCTGACTTTGGCTGTACAGTGATGTCGAATGCGGTTGGAACAGGTCCAGCGTTTCGTTTGGGTGTTGGTCCGTTTGTCCTTCATTTCTGTGAATGTGTAGCCATTGTATAGCACCATTTTGTTTCCTCTGTTTGATATTACGTAGGTAGCTGGAATATAAGAATGTATTTCCTTTAAGTTTGACTGGTTTTCGTACATGTGCGCTTTTGAAGGTAGCTGTGCTTTTCATGACTAGTTGCGTCGCGAGGCGTTCGACATTCATGTCCTTTTTTTAGGAAATTCATAGCACAATGATAAATATACACAGATTTACATCATTTCAGAAATCATATGTTTGGTTCACAAAATAAGGTAGGTAATCAGATACGTGAATAATTTGATAAGGAAACCAAATCACCCATTTGAATAATACTTTACTGCTTTTAATGATCAAAATGAGACAAAAAGTGATTTCACAACATTTATTCATTAAATATGTAAAAACTTATTAAACACGAATATTTTTTATAAAGGGTGGGGCGGCCCCATTTTGACTTTTGCAATTGTACAAGCGAGACGGCGCGTGAGCAGCACAGCGGCATCTTGCTTCCGAAACCGCAGCAAACATAATTTAGGAGATAGTGGTAGGCCCCATAATTACCACAGTATAAAAAGCAATAAATCTTCAGAAGTTAATTTCGTAAGTTTGCGTCGGTATTATACGGTTAGAAAGAAAGAAAGAAAGATAAATTTATTTGTTAGAAAACAGTACATTAAGGTGTTACATGTTATAAACTAGTATCTTGTATTCTACCATGACTAGTGTACAAATATTAAACTATTAACTAACAAAAATAACAAATATGGGCCAAAATCATATAATGCGAAAGGATATATAAATAGGTATAAATATTTTATAGATAATTTCAGGAGATAAATTATCATTACATTATACAGTCATATTCTAACAAATATATTAGAGCCTGTAGTACACATTTCTTATTCTTTTTCAAATTATCCTTTTTATTTATTGATGATTTAAGGTAGACCTGATATAGATTCCTTTTGTTTATGCAAGCTTTTTTTAGGCCTCTAGTTATCCATTTATTTTTGATTGGCTTATTAATATTTTTTACTTTTATTATCGGAAAGCATAAGTTGTAAAAAAGTATCAGAGGGTCGTGAAAGATGTTGAAAGCTTCATCAACATTTTCTGTCTCATCAAATGAGAGTTCATTAATGCATTCTAAAAACTTGTTTATGTTTTCGGTGCTGTTGTAGTAACGTCTTTTTTCAAACCAGAATTGTTTGCTTTGCATTTCATTACCACAATGGGACTCAAACGATATGGTTTGACCCGTTTCATGATCAGATAGTGCTAGGAAGTGCTAGGAGGGGCGTGTTTGACTTTACTTCAGATAAATTACTGACTATGAGATCTAAGCAAGCATCCTTTCTAGTTGGTGTTATTATATGACATTTCAAATTGTAATTTTGCAGTAATGAATGAAGTTCTTTGGTGTTATTATCCTGTTTTGCCATGTCTATATTCCAATCACCACACAATATAATCTTTTTATTCGGCTTTTTTGTTAGTTTATTTAGCATTTCATTAAGGCGTTTTAGAAATATTGTTGCATTTACGTTTGGTATTCTGTAGATGCAAACAACATATATTTTCAAAGATACGATTTCAACACTACAGTATTCAAAGTGAAAAGGTATAGGTTCTAGAAATTTGAGTATTCTACAATCTAGAGTTTTCCTAACAAGGACACAGGTGCCACTCCTGTGTTGGTCTGCTCTACAGAAAGATGAGACCAGTTTATAATTATTTAGTTTAAGATTAGACTCAGTACCTCGTTTTATGAATGTTTCCGACAAGCTTAAGATATCAATTGGGCCTTCCTTTTTTTCTAAGTCTGTGATAGTTATTTCAAACAATTCCTTTTTATTGAGGATTCCCGCTATATTTTGATGTAGAAGTGTGTAATTTTGTTTTTTATCCTCGAAAAAATGCCTTTCCTTTATTTTCTTTTAGTATTTGTATAATTATAATGTTCGACATCCATCCAGAGTAAATTATTCAACATTTCTATTTTGTAATTTAGTATCAAAGCGCCTCGTACAAATGTCGGGCAGAATATTATAATATTAGTGTGGGTTATAGGTTTTAAAGTTTCCCTAATCAATTTGACAATATTAATTGGGTCCTCAGTGCCCTTAAAATATTGATCACCTATAATGATAATACAGAAATCGTCCATATTGAAATCTTGTAATTTATTATGAACATTCAACAAAAGGTTATGTAAACGACTGTTAGGAGATAAACAACGAAAATATTCAAAATATTGTAAGTAAGTGTTCTCCAATACGTCCTATATATTACCATTCTGATTCCAGTTGCTCAGTATACATAGTTTTCTTTTTTTTCTACTCGTAGCTCTCTTAGGTGTTGTGTTGATAGGGCTGGTAGGGCTGGTAGGCACAGCTGGTGACTTTGGTTGTTCATATGTTTGCGTGTTGCAGTTAGCGTTGTTCGAGTTGGTTTCCTCGTCCAATTTTTGTAATGTTTGGGGAGGTGATTTATGTGGAGTTGAATTTTTTATTTTTCTAGTTGGACTACAAATTTTGCTTTTGCTTCTTTATTCATTCTATTAACAATCTCATTTTTAGTATTAATTTCTTTTAATTGTTTTTTTTAATCTGATTTTTCTAATGACATATTACTTATCTCGTTATGGGCTGTAGAAAGTTCCAACTTAAAATTCTCTATTTGTGTTTTTTAATTCCCTTATATTTTGTGTATTGTTTTCGTCGTCTGGCATGCTGCAAGTGCTGACATCTAACGTTGAATTGTTGGAACTCGTAGTGACGTCTTTATCTTTGGAATCCGAGAGAGATTGTGTCTAAATGTAATAGTATCGAAGAAATCCATCTTTCACGCTCAAATCCGTTTGAGTCACTGGTCAGTGCTTTTCGAAACTTAATAATTGATACAAAAAGACGACGCAGTAAGCGCGATGCGAACTCCCGGCTTCGTTCATGTAATTCCACGCTCTTACCACTGAGTTAATTTTGCGACATCAATAGTTGATGTATTTCTTCATTTATTTTTATTGAACTTGCAGTTCCGTTAGTACTCATTGATATCGGAATGGAACGGTAGGCGTCACTCAGCCGTTTGTTTTTGAATTTAAAATGTCACATTCCTAACATTTTTGCACAGATTCTTGACATTTTTTCGGATTGTATGTATTAATGTTTTTGTTATGTATTTGTTCATTTGGGGTTTTTTAAAACACTGTTAAATAGTAGTATTAGTTCTTTTTTGTTGTTTTGACCACTGAAACACTGTGAATCTTGTATTAAATACGAAAAATTATAGTTCTTGTTATTTTTATATGAGGTCCACTTTTTTTAAGGCACTGGTTTACAAATGTTTTGCATAACACTTCCACTTGTTTATTGAGTTTATACCTTCATTTTGAAACATGAATTGAATACTTTTAACACTACATTATATTTTTAAATTATGTTTTTTATGGAGCTCATAATAGGCGATGTTTACTCTAGAAGCGCCATCTACCTTTAGATTGTTCATGGTTATGCTTGTTTTTAATGGACACAATGACGTCATCGATAGTGTAGATTACTGCCTTACACCCTTTACAGAAGTTGGTGGAGCAAACCCATCTCTTCTTGACCGTCGACTTGGTATTTGTCACTTTCTTGTGGTAGAACGTGAAGCCACCGAACTGGATCAAAGTCCTGCCCATTTGAGATTTAACAAATACAGCTGGAAGAGAAGATAAATATCACTTTTTTTCGTTGCTGAACAACCTATAGTACCTACTTACTTAATGGTAGGGTAGTAGATAGAAGAGTTACATTTTGAGATTTTGCTGGCAAGGATAGAATTGGTTAACGAAGACTTAATAGATAGCCAAACAGCAGTAATGTAGCTTTTCTACCATTAATATACATGTGGTAAGCGTATCATGGGAGAGCAAAATACTCACATAGATAAAAAAAATACAATTGTCTTTAAATATAAATTGGGCATTTATGCTTTTACTCAAATGTTTTGAAGTAGGCTACCACTTAGGAACTCGTATTCAATATTGATATTAAAACAAATGTATCAAGTAATATTCCATTATATTTCAGAAGCTTACAACTAACCCTGATTGTGGTCCATATATAAAGATATGACTAGAATATATTGTGCATCGTGGTTATAGCTTTGAAGCCGGTAGAAATTCGGTTCGACCAAGTCTTAAGAAAAACAATCTTAGCACATTAAGGCTTAAAGCTAGGTTAGGTAAGTACATATTTCATCATTAAAATTCATTGACAGCGATTGTTTATTATTGCACCTTTCAGTTGTCAGACAAATGACAGCTGTATTACAACATAACGACACTGGGTGCTTACATAGGTTACTCACACATAGCGCCGTGCGCAACGTGAGCTGTATTCATAATAAGTGGCTTAATATTCAATATCTAGCTTGAATGCAAATTCAAATATTTACAATAATTATTTTATCTCTTTGGATTTAATCGATCAATCGACACTTCTGACATGCATTCCTAGTTTGTATATTTTATTTTTATAATTCGTAACTAAAAAACCATAACATAATTCCAAACTATTTGGTAACTAGGTAACCAAAAAAATAACAAAGCCACATGATATTACTAAAAAGGACAGGTAACTACAACCCGGACTATAAGTAGTCGTTGGTTGTTCTCACCTGTTTCAGTAAATATGTAATTTAAGCTTTTCTAAAATGCTATAGCCTTTTTGGATATACTCATAAATATCTAAACCCAAAATAGCATATCCATCGAATATAATCTAGACTATAGAGAATATTTTTAATGATTATATTGTTACAATAGAATAAGATCCATAATACTCTGCTGCTTCCAGCGTACAAATATTTTATAGTCTAGGACTAGAATAGCATCGTTTAATTAACACCTATGTTCTCTGTTGAAGCATTGTGGACAGAAGTGCGGTTGTGTTGTGCAGTCAGCGCAGTAAGTCGATACTTTCTTCGTCTTATTGCTAGCAGCAACATGGCCGACGGCTTCTGCGTGTTTCTTGTAACATCCAAAACACCGCTTCCTTGTTTTGGCTGCACTTCCCTTCTTACGAACGAGGCGATGAAAGAGGCGAGGTTTCATTCTAGTATCATTACCACCCGTCATTACTTCGTCAACTTCAGTTTTGATAGCATGCGAGAAGAATTCTGTAAATGTATATATTTTTTAATAACGTATTTATAAATTACTAGTGAAAAGCGTGCGGTCTATCTTTATAATAATGTATGATAATATCAGAATAAGACAAAGACAATTTATTTTGGTATATATCTTGGATTATTTAATTTATATACAAAGAAAAGGTATGCAAACAACGTAACCTCTGTGATCTTCTTTTGCCTTTAAATTACTATGATCTTTTAATCTCGTAAATAAGATTCAAAATTGTTTGTATTAAAAAGACGTTGCCAGCCTTTGTTCTTTCGATGTGTATTAACCCTTAAGGCTCTGATAAATGTAACTTATTCCACGCTGTATCTACTGATGTACTCTGTTAAAACATGTTAAACAGTAGTGTGGCTGTTTCGGACAGTCGCGGCAGTAAGTAGGCACTTTCTTCGTCCTGTTTCTAGCGATTTTGACGCCGACCTGTAGACGATTGATCCTGTAGCAGCCATGACAGTATTTCCTTGTCAACCTCGTACTACCCTCTTTTCGTAACATTTGATGTCTACTGTGATTTAACATGTAATTAGAAGCACCCCATCGATTGTAGTTGTCCATTATTTCTATTTCTGTTTTCACTTGGCTAGTATCCCATTCTGGAACAAAGGAACGGTAGTTAAGTACGCATTTGCTTTCGTGAAAGTTGAAGTATTTCATTTGTTTTGTCACTTTAGAATGCTCAGTTACGTTGTTCACTTATTTATTTTAGCAACTAAATTATTTATAAATTTTATTTTAATACTATATAATATATTTTTTTCTTTTACAAAGTAGAAGAAGTATTACAGACACGTGTCTCGGATGTATTTTACAATATCTTTATATTATTTTACATGCTTAGAAAAACGGGTATAATTATAAAATCTGTCTTATCTTTTACATTTAATAGGTGAAGTTAATACTTAACTCATAATAATAAGATACGAGGTATAAATCAGCATTTGGAATCAACAATTATTAAAAATATCTCAAGCTTTGCATAAAAAAACACCGTTAACTTCTGATAATTTATTTTGGAAAAAGTACTCAATACTCAATACGTTTATTGCATTCCACAATGTGAACTTAGGTGGTGGTTAGTAATACACTTATATTTCTCATTTATTTACATATCTGCATTTTTTTTAATGTATTATTAAAAGAAGTGTCTCAGTGTGACCAAGATCAAAAATGACAATTTCAACATTGTAAATAATAATCACTAAAAAGACTAAAAACATAATACAAAATTACCACAAAGTAATTTGTGTGCACAGCCTAGTCTTCTCCAACCAAAATACTTGTATGTTATAATAAAAAGGCGGAAGATAAAGAACAAGGATTATACATCCAGAGTTAATTAAAACCCAACTAGCTTTGAACTCATGCGGGGAATTCAATTTGAATGGTTGGTTCCACAGCTTTCCACCAAGCACGGGCAGACGGCGGTATTTTAAGACGGGGGTTCCTCATGGATACCCCCATGGAGGGGGGGTTAATGTTGGACTCTTACTAAGTGAATCCGAACCGCCATGCAACGTTACCGGCGTTTGTTTGGGTCATGGCATTGCGTACCAGTTCGTCACCCTAATCTGTAAGTTAACGCCAGCAGTGCTCGTACAAGTAGCGCAGCATGGGTTATGAAGCAGCCTCAATGCCCCATACGGAATTCCCGACTACAACTCGAAGAGACAGTATATTTTTTTAAGAAATTCGAAACTTGTAGGGTTTCTCAAGGCTTGTGACAATGTACGTTTATAATAGAGACGATGGTATCGTCAACAGTGACCAGTTTAGCTTTACACCCGAGACCTTCTTTAAGGCACGCCCATCTGTCCTTACCGGGCACTGCGTATCTCCGTGAGTCAGTTTTCTTATAGAATTTGTGTCCATCGATGAGTATGTTTATATTACCTTTTCTCGATCTAATGAACTCCATTTTTATATCTGTAATGTGTTACAAAATAAGGATAAGAATTCGAGTTTTTTAAGTTATGTTTACTACTTACTTACACGGCTCCTTCTTTATGTTTTTGTAAATACAATCATGGAGTGACGTTTGTAGATACTTACTACTCTTATTACCATGATATTGAATAGAACATCGTTGCTTTTGAGGCGGTCCTGCGATGACGTCACGATGAAAGTAACATTATAGCAGAATTTAAATGGCTCAAAAATATTATGATTTGGTTTTAGATTAAAATGTTTATTATTTTTTATCACGTGATACTTGGTAGAAATTACAAACATTACATACTTGTGTATCATGAAATACGTCTTTCTACGGTGTATAATATACCTACATACAGAAAATTTTTAAAATATTTATTAAAACGTCTAAAAATTTTCTTATTTCTAAAATTTGGAGGTACCCACTTAGTTTCGGGCTCGTGTGTTTCATTGAATAACATGATTATATCGTGCAGCACAATAAGTCGGAACTAAACGGGTATCCCAAACTCTTAGGAGCGGTACAGATAATTATAATTATTATAATAGTATACATTTCGTATTAAATTGATTATTTATAGATTCATTCAACAAATTATAATAAAGAAATAAATTCATCAAAAACCAATACACATAATTATATTCTACGTCGAAATTATTTACATCACCAACCTGGTCTTTTAAATGACTTAATAAAGTGTAAAGAACCCTCTCGATGACACAGCTTTAAAAAAATAATGACTTAAAAAATAATTAACAACAAAAGTCAAGACGTTAACTGTTGAACTGATTTCAAACGTCAATTAATGCAAAAAGAACATACCTCCAAGTAGTAAAAAACCACATTCAAATCACCCATTTTCATGCTATTGTATAAAAAACAGACACGTCAATTTGATAACACCACACTGAACGGTGTTTAACTATGACTGTGGTCATTATAATTATAAACAATATTATCATCAAGTGTGATTAATTTCGCCCGGCATCCGCGGTTTTCTTTACTGCATACCCATCTATTCTTCCCCGGGAACGTGTTTCTCCGAGAATCGTTCTTCTTATAGTAAACATGTCCATCGAAAAGTACGTTTATGTTACCTTTTTTCGATCGAATGTATTTCACTTTTAGGCCTGCAATGAATTAAAAATAAGTTAAAAAACGATTACTTTAGGATGATTCTCAGTAAAAAGTGGTATCCAGCGCTCGTAATGTAAGCTATGATCAAAGCAAGACTGTTACCATTGTCAAAGAGAGACGGCGCAATGAATTGCACGAAGGTGTCCTGCTTCCACAATGCCAACAATCAGATCATAGAACATTGATGGTAAGATAGTGAGAGTTCGAAAAAGCGTCGAATGCTATATAGAGTTTATCCAATACATGTACCTCGATCGTACCATGGAAAAGAAAAATCAACAAAATCCTGACTTAAAATTGTTTTAGATTTGATAAAATGTAGTCTCCAGTTATTCAATTTAAATAAAAAAAAAACAACAGATAATTTTAAAAGTATTTAATACATCACATGGGTTCATCCGTTCGTCTGTTTCTACATTGCTACAACGTGCAAAAGGATCATTTTTTTTGTTTTTTTCGTCAATGTATTTCTATTTCATCTCATGGTTATGTTCATTGTAAATAGCAACAATCTTGTTATCGACGACATGTAGGCAAGCCTTGCAGTATTTATTTTGTGTGCAACACCAACGCTTCTTGTTTGCCTTGCAGTTCCCAACTTTGAGATAGAACGTGTATCCGCCCACTTTGATGTTTGTCCTGCCTTTCTTCGTTTTGATTAAAGTAACTGGAAACAGGACGGGTCGATAAGTATATTAGATATATCTTTTTAAATCAAAATCCATTCATTAAAGTAAGGCAATCCTTTGAGCATCAAAGGATCTTGTTATACAGACACAGCACACCGTACCGCCCACCCTTCACAACAGGATTCGTATGTGCTCGTACGTGCTTGGTTGTTATTTTGTAAACAGACTTTGCGGTAAACGTTAACACTCAATTCTCAATTCTTTATTGCTCTCGACAATGTAGGCTTAGGTGGTTAACATTTAGCCTTAACGCCGTTGCGCGTTGGAGAAAACTGTGACAGCGCACTGCACCGAAACAAACAGTGACTATCTTTTTACGGACTTTTGCGTGAATATTTAATACATTCATGAACCCACCAAACGAGAGTTTTTAGTAATATTCTCACCAAAACATAAACCTTATTAGCAGCCTTGCCTCGCCTTTGCTACAATACTGGCCAGTCATACTTTAATGACAAATCTGCTAAAAATATACCGTTTCACAAACGCAATCATAATGCAAGTCAAATATTTAGTCACAATCATAACACACTCAGACTCAGGCCTGACATTCGTAGATCACACAAACGCTTGTTCTACGCAGGGATCGAACCTGACACACGTCGCACACAGCGGGGTTGGTATGACTACAGCAAACCGGTATTACAAGATTATGAAAAATTAGTATAAAGGAAACAATGTTCGTCAACTGTATGTGATATATTTCTTGAGATTTGTGAATGATTTATAATATTGTGATCTGTTATGTTTCTACTCTTTTAAATAAATATTTAATATAATAATCCTTTTGCATAAATTTATTTTAAGTAGACAACATTTCATTTGACGAAAATATTAACACTTTTAGTCTAAATTTGAGACATAAAATATGTAAATATAACCTTGTGATGACAATTATTGTGTTCTTATATATAATTAGACTCAAAATATATACAAATAAACTTGAGCCTATGAACTAAATAATTATAACTACTTCATATTCTGATTGTTCCTATGGGTCTTCCACTTAAATAATATTATTGCAGTTGTGGAAGCAAGACAACGCACTATACAGCATAGAGCGGCATCTCCTTTCCACGACTACATTATTATTAAACGGACCTTTCGAACAGCAGCCTTTGATACTATATTTTATGTCTACTAAATAATTTTAAAAACTATACTTGTACTGAAATTGGTTCAAATTCGTAAAATTAACATATTTTCTACCAGTTATCGCTTTAACGCTAATACTGACTAGATTCTTATAATTATTTCTTAGTAAATAATGTATCTAATATAATAATGCTGAAATGGTAAACGATACGATTGTACCAACTACAAAATTCATCATCACACACTAGTGTAAAACTATCCCTATTTCAACGTGTTTAGATCTATATTTGTAATGTCATGTCGATTCTACGTAAGAACAGTTTATAATCACAAAATCATTACAGCCACTGTCTCTAAATAGAAGGTAAACCATAAAATAAAGTTATTATATCTAAATTAAAGTACCGTGTATTACATTAAATTCCCAAAACCATACATTCTAAGTTGTGGTAAACATCAATATGACTTAATTACAGAACTTCGTTATCTAAACTAATTTGTGACAGCTACAGAGGGCTAAATCTTGAGATTCATTCAGTATAGAATTTACTTATAACATTGCTCCCGATATCAACGACATATAATCACTCTCTTTACCATTTATACATATAATTTTGTTACAACAAGAATAAGTTTTGTTCAATAACATTATTTGTTGGTAATCTCTTAATCTTAAGTTACTAAATTAAGTCTCCAATAAATTGAAGATTGTCTATCTAAGGGCCGGTGGCTTCACACGTAGACAATTTGACATTTATCTGTTACCATTCAACATGGCCGCTTGCAGGTACAGTGTTTATGACATGGGTACGTGTTATAAGGGAGCGCTTCCCCACAAGAGTGGTAAACCAAGACCAGAGGGCTTTCCTTCTCTTAAAGTTAATTTATTATAGTTGTTGAAGTCGCCGCCCTCAGTCATGTGATGCTCTGTCTCGCTTTCACAACTGCAATAGCAGTACTTCAAGTCATGGCGGTCCTATGTATTTAGGGTTTTAAACCATTCACAAAGTTGATTTCCAAATACGTTTATCCACCATTTAAATGTTATTATGTCAATAGATTTCACAGTAGATTTGTAAGCTCTTTAACACCCGGCAAAAAATCTTTATTATTAAATAATTATTAAAATAAATGTTTCTTTTTGGGATGATTATGATAGTTGTTCATTTTGATGATGCTGTTTTCCACGGTGTATATTTGTGCTTTACATCCTCTAAAACAATGGCTTGAGCAAACCCATCTTGTTTTCGCTCCTCGCGACGACTTATGAGTGAACAGATAATCTCCAACTCGCAGCATAGTCCGCCCCGTGGTACTCGATTCGGTGAACTCACAAATATCTAAAAAAAAATAAGAACGGTTAGTGCTTAACAAAATAATAATTGAGGTCCCTTTTATTCCTTTCCATAGAAACTTATAGCAAAGCTAAAATTGTCTCACTTCCACAGGGCACGTTAAAAATACTCATAAAACAGAGTATGTCTTTTAATCGTCAAGATTTAAAGAAATGCACAAGTCACGTGCCGGCACATTATTAGGAGTATAAAATAAAGCCACGGACAGAATATTACAAAATCATTTATTGCAGATAAGATTACACTTGAGATTTATAAAATAGATTAACTTAGTCTCGTCTCGCATAAGCAAACCTCATATGATCAGTACTGGACAACTGATAAAACGCTTAAATTTTTTCAGAGATGTAAAATATATCGGCCTTGCTAAACCCACTGTTGGGGATAGGCGTTCCTTTGTTTATGCTATTCTCTACACATACTATAAATAAATTACAATCAGACGATATGCAAGATTAACGCATCCTCTATCCGAGTAACAGTATGTCACTAAAGCATACATATTGAGATCATCATGTGTTTCAGTCCTGGTATATTTAATAAGGGCTCAATGTTCTTGAACTCTCGGGACGAGTGGAGTGTGGAGTGGTAATGGACATTGGTACTGTCATTGTAACTGAGGTTGAGTTGAGTTGAAGGTCGCGAATCGACTTGCATGCCCAGAGTCATACTAAATATTTTTTATAAGATGCATAGTTAATAAATCCTAATGATTATGTTCTTCATTCAAAACAGTAATACAGTCTTCAATTGACAGTAGAACCGCTTTACACTTCTTGCTATGATGAGTAGAACAGTGCCACCAGCTCTTCTGGCCGCAATTACGTTTTTTGAAATATTTGTACCCTTTATAGAGTAAATGTATTTTCCCGGTCTGCGATCGCAAGTAGGTCACTGAAATTATACGATGAAGTTAATGTAGCACATTACGACATCTTTGAATATCAAACCATGAATGCATGCATGCAATGGCATGCATGTAATTATATAAATGAGCTTTAAATTATAGATGAAAAGCCTGATTCCAATAGATTATTATATAAAATGACTAGCTGACCCAGCAAACGTTGTTTTGCCTAATTAATTATTTCTAGTTGTATGTATTTTTAATGCCACTTATAAAAAAATAAAAACAAAAAATTTGATCCGAAAAATAAAATATATTTTTTTAGTGTGAGTAACCCTTAACACTTAGGGGTATGAAAAATAGATGTTGTTCTATTCTCAGACCTACCCAATAATAATACAAAATTTCATAAGAATCGGTCGAACCGTTTCGGAGGAGTACGGTAACTAACATCGTGACACTGGAATTTTATATATTAGAAGAAGAAGAAGAAGGAAGAAGAGATACTTATACAGCATGGCGCTTCATTGATGACATTAATTTGACACGCAGAACGTCCAATTCTGATTTCATCTCTTGTGATATAAATAATTTTTGTTTACGTTAAAACTATTGTGATAACCTGTGACCGTGACGGCAAACACACATCCTAACTATACGGCTGCCCAATATTCTTCTTTCGCAAAAACCGTCCTTAGATCCTGGGTTTGAAATCGACTACAAAGAAAAAACGAATGTATATTGGACTGTAAATGTGCATAGGGAACTAAAAATCATCATCATCATCATCTCAGCCTATCGCCGTCCACTGCTGAACGAATAGTGGCAAGTAAGTGTTTGACAACGCACGTCCGCTAGTCTGGTGAAGGTATTATGCCGATCATGAGATATGAGTACCTAATGATTTTATTTAAGCGAATTATTCAAAGCTATCATGATTCATATGATTAATTTCTACTAACCCTAACCGTGTGTTAAATTAATATCGCCAATGAAGCGCCACGCTGTATAAAACACACAGCAAATTCATCGTAAAATCAGAATAAAATCATACGACAAATAAAAAAAGAGATTGAATAGGGCAGACATAGAGATGATATGTAAAAATAGGGTTTTATGACAAACATTAAAAATAAAACAAAATTTTCAAAGATTAGAAAAAATGTAAGTATATTTCAACAGTGGTTCTACGGTAGCTTTCCAATTTTAAAACTTGTTGGAATATTTACATATGAGCATGGTAAATGATTGTGTTCGTCTGAAATCTTTATCACTCGATCGTTCACACTCAATATGGAAGCTTTGCACTTTTTACTGTGGTGTGTGGAACATTTCCACCATGTTCTAAAACCAACAGCATACTTCTTGAAAAACGTGTAGCCTTTGTAAATGATAACCGGATTTCCTTTTTGTGATGTACTGAAAATCACTGAAAGAATAAATACATTGTTCAGAAAAAAAATAAAAAATAACTAAAACATTATACTCAATTCAGTTTCAATTTTAACAATGAAAAAACAAATAAAAGTTTAGTTTTAAATGTTTATTAAATCGTAAATCAGATAGAAGTACATGTTTACATAGTCAATACACTATCATACAATAAATAACATTAGTTCTACAATGCCGGTATCAGGTAGCTACCGATAATAATATTTTACACATGAACAAACTGCAGTATGAGCATGTATTTTGAACACTAATGTCAAAAAACCCAACCGACGACTTTCACCCCCACAAATTTTAAATGACTTCACCGTTTTTATCAAAAGTGATTAAAAAAAACTCGCATGTCATTTAACTTTAATACACACGTCACGTCACGTCAAACTCTTAACCCCTTTTTTGCGTCATGGGGTTAATGAAAGAAAGTTAGTTTCTCGGACAACCCTAATATTGTTAGTAAAGTTTATATCTTTGCTCTGAGACCTCGTAGTCTTGCAAAAGTCCAGTAAAACAGTCAAAGCCTGCGCTCAGGCTAGTTGCAGAGAAAAGTAAAACAAACGTGGCACGCGGCTAAGATCGAGTATTCAATGCGACTTTTTACAAAGCGTATTAGGCAAAGCTCGACCCTAATGAAGCCCTTCGCCTTGGTTTTTACGAGACACTCAGATTAATTATATAGCAGTTAGAACATATGTTGGTCAACTGCAAATAAGTGTAACAGAGACTATTTTAAATTACTTTGAGTTATAAATACTTCGTTATCAATTTAATGATTATGTATATTTAGGGCATCAGTAACGTTGCTATCTATGGTGTAGAGTTTAGCTTTACATCCTTTATAGCTATGAGTAGAACAGCGCCATGTTTGTTTCGGCCCGCTGACAGTCTTCTGGCAGAACGTGTAGTCTCCAATTTTTATTAACGGTCTCCCTTTCTGAGATGTCGTGTAGTAGTATTCTGAAATTTATTGGCCATCAAATTTTAATTCTTGAGTTAAGTGTTTATTTTCCTTGTTTTGTTATAAGATTTTTTTTTAATGTAGACATAGATTTAACGCTGTTTACATTTTATCTTTTTTGACATACAGAATATCATTCATCAGACTGACATTCAGAATATCTTTAATATAGTCAAGGATGGCATTTTAAATGCGTCCACGCATAGAAATAGCTAAAATATTAGTTGCAGAACAGCGCAGTTTACGGCGCTGCGCGGCGTAGCGGTTCTTGTATTGTTGCAGTCTCTGGTTCCCTTTTCAGATCAAATGTTATCCTTCTCTTTTCCTTTACCTTTTCTAAAAATCAGTGCATTGCTCATGAATTTGTAGCTCTCTCAATATTGTATTCAGCAGTGAATAATGAAAAACAACCATTAAGATATAATTAAGCCCACAACCGACTTATTGATTTATTTAATGATTATGAGTATTTATAACTTTGATAATTTCCTGATCAAAAGTCAAGACTTTCGCAGAGCATCCCTTTGATGCGTGAGTGGAACATATCCAGCGCACTTTACTTCCTTTCACAGTTTTCTTGCAGTACGTGTGTCCTTGTACAGACAGCAATGGATTGCCTCGTCTCGACGTGACCAGGGTGTACGCTTAAAACAAAAAAAGAAAGCTGTTAGTAATGCATCGGCTTTAAAAATGAATTAAAAACACCAGTCACCGCAAAGGGATTCATGCACAAATATGTAGGTTATTTGATAATAATGTACTACATGGTGATGAATTGATATTTGAAAATAAAATTTCTTTTCTTTAAGAATTTAATTTGTATTATTTTTTGCTGTCCAGGAATCATAAGGATATAAAATATAATATTCACATGATACCAATATGGTGAAGCACTTCTAAACCTTTATGAATGAGAAGAATGGAGAAGAATAGAATTGATGAGAGAAGAGATAAAAATAAGACGTCTTTATAGATATAAAGTATGTGTGTATTTGAATGCTCATTAACAAACTAGTTTTACAATTGTCTTCCGTAGCGGTGGAACACGACGCACAATAAGCAGGTATATATGATTCAATTAATTACAATATACCTATATCTATGTTTTTATAATCTTAAAATTAAGACGTTTTTCGCCGTGCGTTTGTTCTACATTACTTCATAATCTTCCCTTGCAAGGATATCTATTAACATATTGATAAAAATACACCTGAAATACCCTAGAAAACTGGGTATCCACTTAATAAATTTAAGGAAATTGGTTGATAATAATTACTTAATAACTAAGTAGATACATTGCATTGTGAAGTAAAGAACTTCTTGATTTTGTCGGTGTAGCTTCGCTGACATTATAAGAAAGAACACGTTTTTAATCATTACGATGATAACTACTAATTTACCTAATTAATTCACTTATGTAAAATCTCTATTTTAACAAGAGGCCGAATTTTAAGTCAATTATTACACAAAACCTAGTAGCCACCTTAAACACCGACGCAAAAAGAAATGTGATGTTAAGTTGGGCGTCTGCCTATCTGTAGGATCGTAGCTCCCGAACGGATGGAACGGTTTCAATTTATTTTCTTTTTTTATTAAAGGTGGATTAGTTAAATGTTTAATGTATATTTAAATTCCAATACGAGTCTTACTGAAGAGTAGGATTTGCATTTCATATATGTACATGATGATTATTGACTCTGACAATCTTGCTATCTACAGTATGTACGGTTGCGCGGCACTTCTTGTGGTTGTGTGTCGAGCACACCCATCTTGCTTTTGGCCCCGTCACGTTCTGCTTACAGAAGGTATACCCGCCGATACTAATCAGCACTCTGCCACGACGCGACATCACTATCGTTGCTGAAAATATAACTTTATTATTAAATAAATAAAATACACATTTTAAAATTTACATCAAAGTATAAGAGGCCTACCATTAACTCTTAAAGTAGTAGGTATAATTGCAGTTGTGGAAAAGAGATACCGCTCTACACCGTGTAGCGCGCTATCACGGTTCAACAACAGAAAGAGTATTGCTTCAAGATATAGTACAATGAATTGACTGCAGATATGCAGTGACTAAATGCGGGAGACATTGTACGGCGGTTTAGGTTTAGTAAGAGTCTGACTCTACCGCTTCCCATCATGAGGAGGTGGACGTCCATGAGGGTTCCCCTAAAAACGGTATCTATTTACTATCACTATCGTGCTTGTTAAAGCCATCAAATCAATCAGCTCAGATAGTTTGAAACGACGGAAGAACTTTTATTAGGTAAGTGTAGACTGTACGTAGATATGTTAAAGGTATAATAAAAAAATGTGTGAAATTTTAGTCTTGCATTTATAAAATCTAGGTAAACTGTTACAGTAAAAACTAAAGTATGGGTAAAGTTTAGTTTAGGTAAAGGCATCTCATAATAAAAACAAAGTGTTAAAATAAGTATAAACCCTGAAATTTAACATAAAACTTGTAAAGAGGTATGAATAAAGGTTTATGTAACATGCTTATTCCTAGTATTTTGGTCACAATGACAAAACGAAAAATAAAATGAGATTATAAAATTTAATTTATAAAGTTAACAATATTTTTATAGGAAATCATTTGGTCCATATTACCAATAGCGAGTAGATATTTAGTTGAAAACGGCTTCCCCTTAAAGCTTAGTCTTCGTCTTAACACTTTCGTAAAACTCGAGAAAAATTTTAAACGCTACGGTCTTTACACTTTCAGGTTAAATAAATAGTAACGATGCAAAGTAACTGTTAGTAGAATTATTTTAAAACTCCGATTCGTTAACTGGGTGAAAATCGAACCCCCGACCTCCGGCATAGCAGTCAGGGCCACAAAACCAACAGGTCAGTCGATATCTGACCTCCTCAAACCATTTCCCGCCTCGTTAATGGTTGTGCTTTCCAGTGGTGACGATGATTTGGTCCCGCAGCGTGATGAGCCCTGCATTACATCCTTTGCTATTATTTGTCGAACAAGCCCAGCGCATTGTCGTGTCTTTGGCTTGCCTTTTCTTATAGTAAGTATACCCTCCGTACTTAAGAAGTATATTGCCTCTTTTAGATTTTGTGTAAATCAAATCTGTAGGAGTATTTTATTAAAGTTAATAAGGATTTTAGTAATGTCAAAGTAAGTTTTCAATAATTAATACAGAACCCTTTTATCAGTATTATATTTTTATGCTTTTTCATTTGTAAGAACAAGTCCGTCTCGAATAAGCCAGTAGACATTCTCCAAGTGATTCAGTGAATCTTTCTTATGCATTAAACTGAAAAGTAAAAGCCACATATGTTTGTCGAAAAAAAAAAATCCCGATAGTAAGTTTCCTATTCGATTTCTCTTCTACTGCGATAAGAATTAATTTTCGGGTAAGAATTTATTGCCTTAAACATTTTATAGTACCTACTCGGCATTTAGGGTTAACCTGTTACATAAAAAGCACATAACAATGTGAATATTTATTCTTTATTCTCAAAAATATTTTGTCTTACAGATTTGTCTTAACATAAACAACATATAATAGAACATTTTTTAATAAGTTGACTATTCTATAGAAAACCAACGGATAAAACAAAAACAAACTATAGTCGGTGGTAAAACTTCGAGATGAACGTAAGCTTTATATCGATGCAGTAGAGTTTATTTTCGTACCTTATTTATTGTTCATAGATCGATCGATTAGAATAACATGATAAGAATATTCGAGACATTCAGTAGTTTGGGTGATTACAAGATTATATAATTCATCAAAATTCCATACACAACAAACTATTTACAATATTTACTTCTTGGTATTGGTGTATAAATGTATTGAAGTAAATAACTTTCGTGAACATATCATGAGTTTCCTTGAATTGTATAATTATTAAGTAACAAATATAAGTTTTTTTAACAAACTGTGTAAATAACTACAGATTAGAGATATCACAATAGAAAATCATAAAGTTTAAAAATGTCACCTTATTGTGAATTAATTATGGATTCTCAAAATGTATCAAAGAAAAATATTTTGAATTGGCACTGCATAAAAAAGTATATTCTCATTACCAAAAAAATATGGTATGGGTTGGTATGTCCGTAAAAATGCTGACATTTAAAATAAACACTACTTCAATGTGAAAATATTTTTAAGGAGGTAGACAAAGCCTGGCATTTATAAAAAAAATGGTTAGCTTTTATTTAAAAATTGTTTTTTTTTTTTCTTTTGTAAACAGAAACAGTATTTAAACACGTAGGTACACCGCATCCTTCACGTTTTATGAAGTCAGGTAACACAATTAGATAAACAACTTAATTATTATTTGTTTTAGGAACAAATTGTGGAAATATTGTTGGTAGGTTTAAAATATAGTAAAGGTTTAAATTTTTGAACAAACCGATTTCTTTTGCCATCTACATCCGAAGCATTTGTTTTCTTCTCTTCAAGTTTTTTACCCTTCTTAAGTCCTTTAAGCACATTGGGGGAGGCCTATGTCCAGCAGTGGACTACTAAAGGCTGATGACGATGATGATGATGAAGAAGTCCTTTAAGTTTTGATATCGGCGGGATGGCAGTCGTTGTAATGCACGATGACGTCACCGACGGTGTGCACCACAGCCTTGCATCCGTATCGCTCGTGGGTGGCGCAGCGCCATCTAACTTTGTTTTCCGCCAAACTGATGCCGTTGTGACGAAACTTATAGTTATTTAACATTAACACCTTATTGCCACGGTTCGTGTACTCGAAGTGAGCGAGTACTATTTCTGTGGATAAATAATATTGTTAGATATAAATAGGTTTGTTTATGTTTGTACTAAACTTACTAAAACAGTTTTGTCTGTGTCAAAACTGACTTACTTGTGTTATCGTCAAGCAGTTTTTGTTGTGTTTTGTTTCATGTTGCGTAAATAGATTTCGTAAAAGCAGTTGTTTAAGACAAAACTGCCGGGCTGGCTCATAAGCGAGTTTTCCAGTATCAAATTAAACTCGAAAAGGAAATAAAAAAGTTTAATTCCAAATAGTATTTATTAAAAATAGATATCAATAATAGGCAGCTATTTATTTCTCTTAAAGTAACTTTATGTAACTACAGACATGGATGTGGTGCACAACAATGCTTTATACATGTAAGTAATTAAAATAACGTACTAAGATGAAATAGCACTATTAATCTTACTTTTAAATTTAACAATATTTTTTTGTCTCAAAATCTAATAATTTTAATCTATTTAGTCCGACAAGACGATTTCTAAAAACTTCCAAACTCTCTTTTTTAAATACTCTTATATTAGGCTCTACATAGGTACTTTGTTTACAATCAGTCAGCCTTGTCACACCTAATCGTTTATGGCAAATAACTGTTGGTCATTGAAGGTGGACAGCATATTCGGCATTATATTTATATACGGGATATTATGTAATATTCTAAGCTTTAACCACTTTTTTTTTGTATACCTACTTCTTTTTGAAAAACTTTTGCAAAAAGTCAGGAAGTGTTGTTAAAAAGTTTAAAACACAACAATAAAAACAACAACCATATTATTTTTGCAATTAATTATATATGATATAGCCTATTTTGCTACAATCTAAATTTTATAATTAATTTAGTCGACACAGACTAAGGAACTAGAACGAAAACAAATCAATTCGTTTTTTGGCGTAGGTATTTCGTTATTAAATTATAATTTTTAGCCTAATACAAATCAGTCAATCAACATTATATATAATATATAAGTATAATTATATTATTTTCTATTCTCTATTCCGACTTCTAATTAACTTTAGACCTGGAAGGCACTTCCCCTTTTCATTTAAAACTAAAATATATTCCGCATTCATAAAAAAATATTTTATGGCATATTAAATATCGACATATAATTAAACTTAACGAAACTTAAATAACTTATTTTAATAGGATCTAACAAGCAAGAATATAATTGACATTGTTGAACATTCGGTCTAATTCTAGACCTCTACTGTACTATACCTGTAGCTTTTAAAGTAAAACTTTTGTCATTAGGAAAGCGGGACAGCGCATTTATCTTTCATAGCGACAACAGAAATTACACCTAAAGTTGCTCCACATAAACTTTAGTTTAGATCCATATCTCCGGTTCAGACTTGATTTATAATCTCTACATTATTTGAAGTCTGTTTATTCCATATTAATTCAGGGTTATTTTTGACACAGACATTTTTATGCAGACAATTCTGAATCGATAAAAATAATATAATCTAAACAAATCGATAAAAAAAACAAAGTATTTCCTTTTTATTTGGCTGGTTGTTCCGAAATTATCCTGTATATCTTGGGAAATATTGAAAATGTATTCAATAAGCCCCTATGTTTGGTATAAACGCGGCCTAAGTGTCAATGTATATGCTCGTTGTACATCCTCACAATGCTCCCGTCGATGGTGTAGACAGATGCGCCGCAGCCTCGGTTGTGGTGCGTGGAGCACACCCACCGGATCTTCCTCTTATGAGAGCCTTTCATATAGTACGTGTAGTTCCCGATACCGATCAACGGCTTCCCTTTCTGAGACCGCAAGTAATGTACTGAAAATAAGAGCTTTGTTTATTAGAAAATGTTGCACATGGACTATGAATTCTTTACTCCCTTGTTGTCACCTTAGGCAACGTTTTGTATAGTATTATCGCATACAAAACTTTTTTTAAATTTTAGTCTTTTTTGTAAGGTTTGTTGTAATATGGACGACTCGTATGAAAAATTGCGTTGGTAAAAACTCTTAGCTATTACCAATTGACCTGATTTACAACTAACTAAAGATGTTTTTTTAACAAGTAATTTGTTTTAGTTGTAAGGAAACTCTACTTTAATCAATAAACTGTTTTTTATTTAACCAGGTAACTTAATCTAAGACGTAGTACCTAAATACAATAACAAAGAATAATTTCCTAATTATATATAACAAAGAATAATTACAATAACAAATTTACTACTATTTCATATTACACTTTTAAACCTATAATATGTGAGGTACAAGTACTTTACTTGTACAAAAACACATTGTGATTACATTTCTACTTACATAATTTATTACTTAATAACTAGTCTGTTAAGATACGCAGCACAATGCTATTCAATATTAGAAAAGCAAATGTCTTTTTGTTTTCACAAGGAAAAACCATTAACCGGTTTTAGAAGAATGTCATCAAAAAATTCATGGATTCGAAAACAAAGCGTTTGTTTCGCAGGCCGCCGGTCATCCACTAATCGATAAAAAGTTAGCGTACTGGCTCTCGGGGACCTTACCTCTACTGACAGTTTTACACGAAGTTATCGCAAAAAGATGATACTTACGGCAACAGCAGTAATTGTGAAAAGAAGAGTGTTTATGACGGCTGTATTATTTTATTTCAAATAGCACTTTAACTAGTATATTAATATGATATTTTTTATCTATTAGGTAAAAACTTAAGCAGCTTAATTGATTTTTATTTGAAATTGGTATTATCACTCGCTACATCACTACATCGTTTCGTTGCAAAAAGCGACGTTATGACAATAGCTGCTCGACAATTATATTAAAACTACGTTTAACATGTGCATGTGTAACTATGCATAAACTTTCAAGTTAGGTATCTAGGTGGTATCTTGGAAGGACGTGGTGTGTTGGTTTAAGTAGAACACCACGTGATCGTCGACGGTGTGCACGACCGCCTTGCAGCCATACTTGGCGTGTGATGTGCACCTCCACCTCACTTTGTACGAGTATTCCGGAGCATTTCTGCGGAATCTGTGCTCTCCCAGCAGTAGTACACGAGATCCTTTAGAATTCATGAAGAAAAACGGCTGCAGACCTAAAATAAATTATTACAGTTACTAACAATTTTTATAACATCTGGGAACGTTAATGTGAAAACAATTTATTTCACGGGTCATTTATAATGGATCAGATGTGTCTGAATAAGAAACCTAGACCGGCAATCGATTTTTTATTTAGCAATTTAGATACATTGAAAATTCACTGATTTCAAAAGTAGTACAATTTCTTTAAGAAATTTCGTCGAACAGTCTTGATAGAGAAATAAATCAGATATTTAGATAATAAGTGGTGTACTAAGTAATTAAATAAAAAAATAAGTATGTATATACTATTTATGGCCAAAAAATTCATACACAAAAAAATTTTTCACTAGCATTACGTTTACCTAAGTTTGTGCGTATACAAGTAATACTGTCATAACAGGCGTTTATAATGCGAGAACCGAATTGCTTCCTGCATCTCGTCTTAAATGAAGACTTCTGGCCTCAGAATGTGGTGCTCCGTCGCTTCCGCGGACAAGTTTCACCAGAACGCACTAAGACGTAGTATAAGGAAGGTTACTAACTTAAATTTAAGCTATATACACTAACAACTATTGTGTAAATATCTATGTTAGTCTATAAGGTATAATGGGCCTTAGTAGCCTGATAATAAAATGATTTATTATTATTATTATGTCGTGTGGGGGTTCCCCAAAAAAGTTGAACGGCACCAAAATGTTGGAAAACGCCGACGCACAATCAAAATTCGTGGTGTAATTTAATACGTGTTTAGAACCATGACGTATTTTCGAAATCAGAAAAGGAGTTACTTTAAAGAAATAGTAACATTAATATCCTGGCTTATTTTAAAGTTTTTGAGTACCTAGCGTTATAGTTCGGGGGGTGGTTATGATTACTATTCACACATATCATTTGGTCATCGATGGTAATGATCCTTGCTCTACATCCCTTGCTGTAGTGGCTAGAGCAAGCCCACCGTGTCTTGGCTTCTCTCTCGCTATGTTTGTAATACGTGTAATTTCCATGCTTCAGTAAATATTTCCCTTTCGGCGATGGTATGAAATTTGCTAAAAATAAAAGAGTGCTGTGTTATGAATATTCTGAGTTGGTTTAAGGCGAAGAATAAATGAAAGTGCGCTATGCACTGTCCTAAAGACATTTTTTCCAAGCTTGCATTTTTGTTGAAAGAGATAGTTAAATAAAACAATAGTATTTAACTTAATAGTAACATTTGAAGCAGAATAACAAAATAATAATAACAAAATAAAAGCAAGATGAAGTAATTTTTTAATTATTTTATTTGATGAAGAATAATAATGAAGAAAAATAAAAATGCCACAATAACAAATCGAAATAATAAAAACAATGGTCTTTATTTTTAATTTTCAAGTGAATAGGTTACCAGTAGTAATGTGTGCTAACAATGGCTATGGATCTCGATAGCGAGCACCACCCTGTTCTCCACAGTGTGGACCCTGGCGGAGCAAGGTCTCTTGGAGCACCTCCATCTAGTTTTATGCCCAGAAACACTGTTTATGTAATAAGAGAACCCGTTGTAACGTAACACCTTTCCTCGAGATGTTAAAAAAATATGAGCTGCAATTTAAAATATTACAAAATTATTTTCTGTGTGCTTGTTATTGCCTAACAAAGAAAATAAAAATGTAACAGCAAGTTAGGCCAAATGACAAAAGTTCGTGAACATCAAATAATATAATGAACTGACCTGTTGGTGTCATTTATCTATTTGTGTATTGATAAAAATGTACTCCATAGCTTTGATTAGTTTCAGGATAGAAGGCGTTGTGAAGATGTTATGGAATGTTATTAAGTGTAACGAGCCCCGCGTTGACTTTACGGTAGTCTTTTCGTCTAATGTAGTAAATGCGACGAACAAATTTCCGTAGCGCTGCCCACGTAGCAAAGCGTAGCATGCGAAGCGAGGGACGTAGCAAATTGTTGACGTGTTTTACTACACCGCTCTATAGTTTTGTTAGTTTTTATTGTTTATAATATGATATATTAGAATAGAATATTCTTTATTGCATGTCACACGGTGCCACAGTGCGTCATCTTCTCGCTAAGTCCGGTCTTTTGCAGACGAGGTTTGGATGGACTTCATACTACAGTCAAAATTGAACGCCACTGTTAATATGAAGCAATCAAGGATATTAAATGTGGATTTTAAATAAACAACAACAAATCACTCAACAAAGACATTTTATTGCAATTCACACACAAACTTGGTCTAAGGTATATGTAATACAAGAAATATTAATCATATAAAATTATATTCGTTTTTCATTAAAATGTAAAGTTTTCTGAAGTAGTAGTAATGTACTACTAGTTCTCAAAGGAGGACTACTACCATCGTGGAAGCAGAACGCGATACGGCCATTGTAGAGCGAAACAGCGCTCTACAATGCCCGTATCGCCTTCTCGCTTCCACAACGGTGCCAGGCTAGCTTTAGTAGACCATAGTACCTCTGGATTGGACTTTACTATGACAATTATTAAACAATTTGGTAACATTTAAACTATGATTGGCTTATTTACAGATTAATTTTAAGATAAAACAGGTATATATCATATAGCTTTATAATGCAAGTATTGATTCACACTACAATTATTTACCTAAATGAATTATTCAAGCTAATAAAAATACTTTAAAATTCAGTTTCAATCGGCATGAAATAGCATAAGATATTTTATAAGTTTTATTGATTAAATACGATATATTTTTCTTATAAAGATAATATTAAATTCTATCATTGAATTAGTAGTTTAGCCTACTTTTAATTAAAATAATATGGTTGATTTGACTAGCTGAAATCACATTTTAATTCCAATTCTTAATCTTAATAATTAATTTAAATTATTTTTATGAATATCATGTTTTCTAACATTTCCTCAAAATTTAGGAGTTCTGGTATGCAAAACACCTTACATCAATATTAAGCCATCCGTTATCACCAATTGCCAATACTTGATTTTTTTCTACACCACCTATTAAGGTGTTTCTGTTACCATGTCGGAATGTAGAAATTTTCTGAAACAACTATAATCTAAACACACAAGTTTTTTTTAACTACGTCATATAACACCATAAGCTCTATATTTATACGAGAAAAATCCTGGAATATTTTCTAACCGTCTACCAGAAATCATCTTCGTAACGTAGTGTGACTTACGATTATGTATTTATTTAGTCATACATTCTTAGTAGTAGACTTAATGATGCAATGGTTTACTCAAGCTTATTTATCAGTATTGCTCAACTAGTGTCAGACACAACCGGAGACCTTAATCAGAGCTGTATCAGCGGCGACATAGCGAGTCGGACAATCCGGATAAATACGCATTAGTAAACCAATAATCATGACATTTTTGTACAACAATATTTAAGGAAGCTAAAGGGATTAAACGGTATCGATAAAGACAGAAAAAGCTACACCGAAAAGTGCCCAGCACTTAGATATAATGATATGACCTAAACACAGACCACTTGCTACCAGCACAAAATGGACTTCTACTAAATTTCCACTACAGCTTTCTATATATTAGCCAAGATACAGATACTTTAATGTACCTTCCTAATTCTGAAACGTGTTACTCAATACATCACTTCTTTAAAGTTAATATATTATTTATTGACAAAACACACCAAGCTAAAAAATATAGTGGAATATAGACTACATATAATATTTTCTACTTTAAGTATTGCTTTAATGTTTAATCCTTCATGTTAACTTTATGCGCGTGTTCCTCCTGTTTTCTGGTGACCTTTCCATCGGCCACGAAGTAGAAGGCTTTGCAGCCTCTCTTGGTGCATCGCCACCTGATCCCCAATGTCTCAATCTGTTGATAATACTTCTCGTTCTTGTAAATCATTCCCTTTTTACCACGAGACGTTAGAAAATAAACTGAAATAGAAAATTTATTTTATTGGGATCTGTTTTGTATGTTCACTTATGCTTAAGTTATGTAAAACACTTGTCTAGTTTTCTAAATTTAAATATAATATACTTACTATACTTAAACATAATGACATTTGGACGGGGAAAGTTAAGGAAAAGGACTTTTTTTATTGAAGTATTAATGTTCGATTTGAAATCAGACCGAAATCGGAGATGAACAAAATAAAACAATTGAATTCATAATTAATTTCAACAATTTATTCAACATCACGGAATATAAATAAATAATTTTGATTTAGAGAGATCAAACAAAACTAAATATCTTCACACTAATTAACATTTTTGGCACGAGTCATCGAATCTAAACAATTAACAAAAATATATGTATCATAACAATAAAATAATAATAACTATTATAGAACGTTGACATTGTAATAGAACAGAGGAAAACATAAAATATATATTTTTTATCACTTTAATCACATAAGCGTATAGTTTATAGGAAAAAAAGAGATATCTTAAATCTGGTGAAAACTTCACATACAAATCACTTCGAATGTCTAACTTAATACAATGATAGGTACTTTGCAAAGGACCTAGTACTTAAAGTGAGACATGCAGTTGTTGAATCGAGATGGCGCCCTACATCGAGTAATGCCTCTCTCTTTCATAAACACAACAATCTTACTTTTAGAAGTGGATGGAACTCCAGGGCCCCAGCTCTGCTATTTACAATGACCGATGTATGAATTGGCTTAAAATGACACTTTTCGTATTCTCTGAAGCATTAACACAATAATTAGAAATTCAATATGGGACGGTACACTCAAGCTCAATACAATGAGTTTTCAAAAATGCCTAAGGGATTAGGAATAGGTTCAGAATTAATACATTTGCCATTGTAAATAGCAGAATCGGGGCCCAGTACCACAACCTCATTTATTCACTTCCAGACATCCGCACATTTTACTAATGATTATGTTTACCGTAGACTTGCACAATATTTCCATCGACTGTCTTCAGACTGGCTTTACAAGCCTCCACCTTTCGTTTGGAGCAGTACCAGCGACGCACGCGCCTCTGCGCTCCCTGACTGGACTTGTACGAGTTGCACCAGTAACTGTACGGCCCGCAGTGTAAAGTGTAATTACCTCGCTTAGTAGGCAAGAGCACTGCTTCTGGAAATCAGTTTGTTATTTTATAAGGAAGTTGGTTACGAGTAGAGTTATTATTATTATTACTAGCCTGGAATGTCCCACTGCTAGCAACGGCCTCCCCACTCTTCTTCCACTTGTCTCTCTCATGAGTAGACTTAATATAACGTTTAAATAAATCCTGGTTCTATTTAAGATACCTGCTCTGTACATTGAAATACACGTATTTATTTAATATTTTTGTCGATTCTGTTTGAGAAAAAATATTACGAATTGAATTAATCAAATAATGGAGGTTGTTACATAATGTATAGAGTCGTATTTAAAGTTTTAAGATTATTGTTACCCTTAGCACTAGAACTTTACATGTATAGCTCTTGCAATAGGATTCAACTGACCTTATTATTAGTCTTGACCGGGACACAGCGGGTTCCGTACTAGAGAATAACGAATTTGTAATTAACCTATTAATAAGACTGAAAGCCGAGTGGTACAAATATATTGGGGAATGGTTTCGAAGAAAAAAAAAACACAAATTTATTTTCAAGCTTTTACTCTATCGAATAATGTACAACGTAAAAGGTACAAACACTTAATTCACGACTAGATATTAACTTGATATAGGATTAAGGCATTCAGCTATAAAGTATTGTTTTTAAAGCTATGTATTGGTGTATTGTGATTCGTATTAATTTATTGTTCTATTGTCCCACTGTTCGTTTTCTATTACGTACGATTATTTACTATTATACCACTGTTATAACTCCTAAATACTAAAAATATGGATTGTCAATATTGTTAAAAATATTTGTACTAGCAATACATTTTAAACGCGTTTTTGAGTACAGGAATAAAACTAGTATTACACTTAATGAAAACATGACACAAAGATTAGAAAAGCGTCGACCACCATCCACACCACAGTAATCCAAACAAGAAGCATCATTAAAAAATTCGTCAAAACACGATTACGGCATTAAAAAAACAAAAAGGTACACAAGAGTAAATCATTAAAACACATACATCAAACAATCAATTGGAACATAATTAATAACATATTATTTGCCTATTCCAAGGTAATATCACATTATTGCAAAACATTGTAAATAAGTAAAAGGACTTCACTAGAAGAACATTCTAGTCTAACATGTCAGTTATTACATCTATAAGTACATGATAACTAGAAATATAATCCCGGCTGTTATTCTTACATCTTTGACAGTCGTTACAGGTAGTCAGAAGAAGCTTGAAAAGTCTGACAACCAGTCTAACCAAGGGGTATCGTGTCACCCAGGTAACTGGGTTGAGGAGGTCAGATAAGCAGTCGCTCCTTGTAAAACACTGGTACTTAGCTGAAACCGCTTGGACTGGTAGCCGACCCCAACATAGTTGGGAAAAGGCTAGGCCAATGATGAACTAGAAATATAATAATCATGATCTAAAAACATTGCCTGGGACTCTTGATTCTAACAGACTGTTTTGATTATAATATGGATAAAATTGGTTATTATGGGACGGTTTTCCAGTTTCTATTGATTGATAGTTAGATGTATATTGGAACGACTATATATATTTTTAATAAAATATTTCGATTACATTTTAAAGCTACTTTTTACAATTAAGTTTCGTAATGTATCTACTTATACAATTTGGCCATTAGATAATTAAAAGCTATTTACCGAATTACGAAAAAAAGTGTATACTTTACTTATACCGATGTCCTGTGAAAAATAGCATCAAGCGGCGAAGGCTAGTTAAAACACATCTGTGAGATATCGATAGTCAAAGTGCTCCATAATGATATCAAAATTTATAAAAATGGCAAAAAATTTATAAACAATGTCAAGTTGAGTGTTTATCGTGCTCAATCAGATCCACACTACTACTGCAGGTTACCATTCTTCGGCAGTATTTCCGATAGGGCCAACGTAGGTACCAGCTTGGAGACGACTGACTTCCCTCGACGCTACTGAATCCTAGTGTTTTGTTCACATGGGCGTAGGTGGGTGTGTATGTTCCCCGATGCACTTGACAATCTCTTTTTCAAACATTTTGACACGCACATGGCATCTCTTACTGACTCTCTTAGAACAATACCAGGTGCAATGACCAGTGAGGTTTATTTTGTTCGTGGAGTAAGTGTGGTTACCAATTCTGAGCAAATAATTACCAGTCGGCAGAGGAATGAGGAGGTATTCTGCAAAAGAAAATTTATTTCTTGATTGTATTGTTACGCATAGCCACAAAAATGTTGTTGTTTTGTAGATAGCAAATTTGTCTCTCTATTATCATCTCTTTGGTTAATTAGAAAAAAAGACCTTTCAGAATGAAACGATATGTATTCAAATATTATGTAAAATCGCACGTACGTATACGTACTAAAAATGTTTACGGAAATAAATAAAATACTGTAAATTATTAATCTTAATTCATATAATTCGATTTCAAATAACATCGGTGGGAAAAACTAAATAAATATTTTCTTTGGTCAGTAAGTATACGCACAGCAGGCGTATAGCAAAATATCGCATTTAGCTGCATACAGTGTTTATAATTAGTAAATGGAATGTACAAACTAATGGACAGTTAATAACTTCACAGTTACATACGCAGGCCTCGCTCACGTGTCAACGCTGGCAATCGTTCCCATCGCCTAGAGCGTCGCTTTAGAATCTTGTATTCAGTTACTATGTTCAGCCGGTGACCGGATGCGGATGACAATACGGCCATGAGACTTCAGCAATTTTGGCTGTCGCGATGCCTGTAGGTGAGGCGAGGTTGCAGAAATAGAGATCAAAATTGATACAAAGAACTCGAATGAGTCTGCCCTCATCTATACATCTGCCTAGTGGTTATGGTTGCCAGTATGAGCCACGAGTATATCCTCGACGGTCACGCACGACACGTTACAGCGTTTAGCATTCCGGAGCTTGCAGTACCACCTCACTCGTGGACCTGATTTCTTCTTACAATAATACGTGTAACCATTCAAATCCAAACACCATTTTTTACCTAAAATAAAATTTATATTTATACTATTTTTTGTTTCAAAAGCAAAGGAGGGATAGACAAGAAAATAATCTAAGCCGATGCTGATGATTGAAATAAGTCACATTTGTCTATAATTAACGATTAAACTTTATTTATTCAATTATTAGTGTGCACATACATAATAATATTCATGAATAACATATTTCATGTACAAATGCATTAGTAATTTATTTTAAAATCTCAACGAGTAATGTCTTGGTTACATGTTTTGGGTACACAATTATTCTTATATTTGATTACATACTACAAGATAAAACAAAAACTTGTTTATTCAGCGCAACAGGGAAACAGTCAAACAACTTGTCAGCTTAAAATTAAGTACCTAGAGTAAAACGTAAATATAACAACAAAATACCCTGTATTAGCATTCAGTAAATACGGCCTACCGTGATCAACTAGCACTACAAGACAAGCTCTTAAAAAAACTATAGAACGTTACGAATTTATCAAAGCCAGTGTTTCTAGTATAACATTTCAAAATCGCAGGCAATTGCTAACTTATACCTGTATGCGTATGTATTCACCGCGAAGTATAACAAATTTCGCTGGTGGATGACTATGAATACAGTTCCCACCAATGATTTCTCTGTGTTCTTTGATAACCATCCTCGCCTTACAGCCTTTAGAGTGGTGTGAAGAGCATCGCCAATGCTCTGTCTTCTTCGTGAAACAAACCCTTGAGTTGTAGTAAGTGTATTCGTTATAAATCAACAGCTGTTTCCCTGAACGAGATTGGACTATGTTAAAACCTGAAACAAAAAGTGACCATGACTGAATGAATGAATCAGATGTAGCTTTAGATTTACATTAAAAATGATCCTGGTAAAGGAGGTACAGTAAGGAGGTCTGCAGCACCTCTTAGAAAAACTATGGAAGCAAGCTACCGTAGTTCGTTACAGCGTTTTCACAATTACAATAGTTTTAGTTTAAGAGGCAGTAGAAATCCTCAGGATCAACCTGAAATCAATAAACTTACGGCTACGTTTTGTCAAGATCGCCATAACATCATTGATCCTGTAGAAAACAGTAATAAATAAAAATGCTACAACTTCATGTGGATTATTATTTTCCATCTATAACAAATATGTATGGCATTCAATAATTATGGAAGGATTGATGCTACCTGATAATTAAATGTACTTACTAATTATTTAGTAAAAATAGAAATAACAATCATATATTACATGATCGACTAGGTTTAGGTGCTAAAAGCAAATCTATGATTGTTTGGTTTCACAAAAATTTTACATATTACTAATTTATCGCAGATACAGTACCTAATTAAAACGAATATCCTCCAACACTCATTATTACCTATGCATGACTAAGAATAGGGACCTATATAGCTTCGGGGTTTCATAGAGTTTAACTCAAACCAAGTTTCTCCAAAATCCGTTCAGTAATTTGTCATGAAAGTTTATAAACCGACCAATAATAACTCTTACATTAAATACACGAGTAGTATAGATTCCTATTGTTTCAGTAATACTCTAATGAATTAAGGTCAACTACCATCTGTTAGAGCATTAAAATTTAGTTCACAAACAAGACTGGATTACATTAATTGAAATTCTTGTCTGCATTCTTAAGGCAGAAAAGATATACGCAGCTGTACGTTATTCCAGATTAACAAGCTGATGACGATGAGTTTCGCAAGGAGGGTGATTATGTTTAAAGATTCCACAGATAATTTCATAGTCGCTGTCCGTCCTGATCCTGGCTTTGCAGCCCTTGCCGCTGTGCGTGGAGCAACGCCAATGACTCGTCCCCTTCTTAAACGTACGGGAGTGATTGTACGTGTATTCTCTGCACAACAGTAGCTGCCTCCCTGTACGCGATCTAACTATAGTATACCCTTTCTCTGAAACAATACACTACTTTCTAGTGAAAATTGTTATGCAAATATTTGTTTTGTTAGCCTGTTTCAGTGAATAATATATATGTGTACAATATTTAATGAGCAATTCATGGTTTTCGATGTTTATCTTCTTCTTTTTTATATATAAAAATGAATTGCTGATCGTTAGTCTCGCTAAAACTCCAGAACAGCTGAACCGATTTTGCTTATTTTAGTCTTGAAATATTCGTAGCATCCCAGGGAAGGTTTAAACTGTTTAAAATATGGAACAATAGCAAGAAAAAATTGTAAATCAACTGTTCGGTGGTACACAGTTCGCCGGGACAACTAGTCTTGAATATTAATTTCATGATCTTTATTAAATCCAGTTTTATGTCGAATTGTTTAGGTTCGCATTTTAGGGTGTAGCGATTTTTTATCGCATATACTTCAAAACAAAGATTTGAGATTTATATACATTTATTTATTTAAACGTTTCTTGTTTAACAATGTATAATATAACTATAATTAAGTCAGTGTGACACAAATCTGTGATAAGAAATAACCCGCTATAAAATTACCAATGATTTAACTACTTGTGTCCAGATTCATAATACAATAAATCTCTTAATTGAAATTCATATGTTATTTCAAGATTACAACAAAAACCACATCGTTCATTATTGTTTATAAAAAATAAGTGTTATGAACGGCTATACCTTAACCTACCTTTATAATAAAACTATAGAACACAGTGTACACAGAATATTCTTAAAACTTATATGTTATACAAAATTCAGAGGATATGTCCAAAAGATATTGTCCAAAGTCACTTTTTTACATGAACGAAGTCGCAAGTATATCGGGCTCACCTATTTACTACGGCGGCCAGGAACGAGGGATACGTTTCCTTGATTTTATTAAAAAAAACGAGTCCTGCATTATTCACAGGATAGGTTATGAAACCGACGTAACTGCTGGGACATCACACGTTAGGACCCACATTTTCACGTGCCTTCCGAAACTCAGAACGTAAAATATATAATATACTATCTAAATCTATGATATTCTCCATTAATAACAATATATCTGGGAGGAGGATGGTTATGGCTGAACTTTACCTCTACGAAGGTTTTATTACTGTCTAACACTAGTTTTGCCCTACACCCCTTTCTGCTGTGCGACGAGCACCGCCAAGACGTCATGTTCTTGGCCACTCTAAGAAACCCATACGTGTACCTGTTACACAAAGCCATTTCGTGTCCTGACTGAGTTTTCACTATTTCTACTTCTGAAACAAAAATTCGGCTTAAGAAATAGAATGAGGTTTTAATTTTTGTTGTCTTGTTGTGTTCAGAGTTTTAGTGTCTTGTTCAGATGGGCAAGCGGAAAGGTAATAAAATAAAATAAAGTTTATTTAGCAACAAGTACTTGTTTTTACAGTAGACGGAGGTATTACATATTATTGTGTCATTGTAAATACTACCCACCCACGGAATCATTAAATTCATAGGTCGGCTTTTAAACAATCACAATCGACGCTTCTCAGATAATCCGTCACATATTTCAACCATTGAACTGCATTTGAAGTTTCGATTTTAACATTCTTTATTTTCTAAACAGACCCTTGAAACTGATATCCTTACAGAAATGTCTATCGAAATTCAAACAAACGTAATCTAAGAAAATACTAAATTTACAACTGGAGATAGAAATATCAGGATCATAAAACGACATCTAGTATCACAATACAAGGGAATAAAATATGATGTACAACGACAAGGACGCTACGTTATTAAAGGACAAATAACATTAGCATGGCCAATAGATGGCAGTACGAGCGCATCGGAGGGGGTGGAAAAGAGATAAAACATATTGACGTCATCAGTGGTATGTATTCAATCAATAACCGTTTCATAACTTCTGCGAATTGGAAGCCATACCCAATATAAATCATTTTGGTAAACATGGCTTTATTACCACGTTCGTAAAGTCTAAAATACCAATGGCTTATGTTAAACGTTTCATATCATATAAGTAAATGTGTAGTACTTACCATTCTTCAAACGACGGGTGGAGATCAGTTAAATAAAACAGATGAAACCAGTTCTTTTTTAATCTCACGTTTTAATCGGCAATTTTGAATACCTAACAGACTGCCATTCAATTGAATTTCGTTTCAATGAACAAACACAACACTCTCGCAAACATAATACACAGCTTGCAATCTGATTGAAAAGTATTAAAACTGTCTGGACAGATACACTATTAATAAGGGGCAAACATGATAAAAGAAGGGGTTGTAAATAGGGCAGGTAAAAAAGATTGCAAAATAACGTCCCAATTATTTGAATATGTACAGTTAACCCCACTTTAACAGCTAAACTGGACACAACTTATATTCAACGCAGTAAGGTTGATTACTTAGCTAGGTCTAACTGTAGAATGCGGTCGATTGTACCTCGTTTCAAATTCGGTTAGGGGTTAGTCTTAGTCAGATAATGTGAAGTACCCTTCAATAATAATAATGCATGAGAACAATATAAAGAGCCGAAGGGCTCAGCGAGGGGGACTTGCACATTGAACCCTGAACCCACCTGCGCGGTTACTATGCAGACTCAAAGCAGGACTGTTGCCGCTGTGGGAGTGAGACAGCGCTATCTTTAATGCGGTGCAATCTCTAGTTTCACCAATGGTAACGGTGCTACCTTGAGAGTGCTTAATAAAAACCCTGAGCCGTGCAGCTGTAGCTGTGTCTGCTCCAGATGAATGGTAGATGGCGTTACTGTATTTATCACGTGCAAATGGCGACGCAATATTTTATGCGTTCTATGGAGGCATTCATTAGGTAAGTAACCTGTGTTAAAATGAAGATGAAAGGTTTATTGTCACACATATATTTCAACTATTTTAGACATTAATCAATGAAGTTATGTTTTGCTTTAGAGAGAGAATAACAAGGCAATATAATCAAGTAGTTTAATCTCCAATTCAATTTCATGTTAATCAGCGTTTCAAGTTCGGCAGCAAGTTTTTATTTAACTTAATTGGATCCTAATGGACTTTCTCAGTTTTGAGAAAGATGGAGGAAGAAAAGAGATCAGTCTCATACCACGCCACACAACTAGATAGATATTTAAAACAAGACAATATTTGTTATTCACAGCAAGAATGCTTCATTACAAGAATTAAAAGACAAATACTTTAACATCTTTATTTTTATCTAAACACATTTTTATTTCAAAGAGCAGTCGAAATTACATTTGATTGTATAAACAAATACATCTACTTAGTTTTGGCTTTAATAAATGTTGAACAGTTCATATCTTACAGACATCGAATATACATATTAATAAGTATTGACTAGTATGCAATGTAGGTATGCAATGTTCAATGCACCAATCTGTCTAAATCTCAAAATATTAAAATTTATTTATAAATTGTAAAATGAATTAGTATTAAATTCACATATGGAACTTTATTTGGAATAACAACTATTTTTAGGTTTAAATTACTACAATTATTTTTATGAAATGGTTAATATGCAGTTAATAGAATAATCGTAAATTGCTATATTTTTATTTTAATATTGAGACATCGAGATCATATTTAACATTAACTAACGCTATTATACGAGATCACATATTTCTTTTAAAATTTGAAATTCTTGGCTACATATATTAACTATATAACATTGAGATCATTTTTGGTATAGAACCGAATAACTTTATAAGGTACAATGAGATCAATTTGAACACACAATCTACAAATATTAATAAACATTTTGTTTAAAATCGTATGATTCAATAAGCCTTTGGCCTAACACTAATATATGAGTACTCATAGCACATAGAATACAAGAGATCAATTTATTTAATTCAGTCCTTATTCCCAGTATCGAAGTTCTTAACAGCCTGCTTGACCTCTTAAATTAAGAGTATTGTAGTTGTGTGAGCGGGACAGCGCATTGCACGAGGTAAAGTGGCGTCTCGCTAACACAACTATTACTAATAGAATGCCACTATCTCTTTAAGTAATATTATTGTACTTGTACGTGTAGTACGCGGTTACGCTTGTCCAAGTCCAAGAATATTACTCAAACAAGTGCCTGTAGACGCTCAGATCCAAGTTTACCAAACCCTGACATATTTCCCGTCAGAAATGTAGTAGAGGGGGGGTCGGTGTGTGTGTGTAAACTCCCCTGACACTATTTTATCGTTGTTGTCTACAACTAACTTCGCTCTACAGTTCTTGCTGCTGTGGGAGGAACACCGCCAGTGATGTAGCCCTTTAGTTTCCGCCTTCCGAAGGTGACAGAATGTATAGTCTTTATGCATTATCAATGTCCTTCCCCGTTGCGATGTCATCGTCACAATACCTGTAACAATATAATGTTGCGATTGATTATTAACATAGAAGATGGTTTCCAAAATAGCTATGATAGACTTACAAAAATACTTAAAATAGCGTTTTATAACGTAAGATCATAGGATTACCTGATACCCACGTTATTGGATCAAAAAACGTCTGGTGCGTCGTTTGTGCCTACAAAACTGCAAATGAAACATTTCACATCAATATTTCAGTAGGTATATAAACTACGTTTTTTTTTTCACTGCAACGAATCACATTGCCATCTCACATATGACAAAACAAAACTATCAGTATGAGAAAAAAAGGAAGTAAATAACATAAAATATACCTTTATTTAAACTTAACACTTAGACATTAAGTAGGTACAATGTTCACTGATTTAGAATCATAACTTCACTTAAGTACTAAACCCTGAAAAAAAGGCACCGTATTTATGTACTTATATGTAAATAAAAAAACAACGGCTTAAGATTTTTCGCCTACAATTGCTAGGCATCCGGTAATAGCAAAAGTTTACTTCTCAGCAAGAAAACTCAAAGACCTTCTGTTAAATAAAAGGGGTATAACGAAAAAAGTACACTCTGTACGTGAAACTAAAAAGAGTAACTCACTATAAAAACAAGTATGAATATGAACAAATAAATGCAACAAACCTGATTTTCAGTTCAATTTTCAGTCTCATGTTTACCTTATAATTAAATAACAAAGGTATAGCAAAATATTCTATATAGCGAAGACGGGAAATACCCCATTACCAACACACATTCTAGGTTCAAACAGAACAAAAATATCTTCCTGATTAAAAAAAACTAACAAAAAGAAAATAAATATTCAGCGCACTGGCCACAAAAAAAATGAAGACTATCGTTCAAGTTAAGTAATTCTAAAATATTTTCCATTATTGAAGCAGTATTTTGGGGGCGGATGGTTGTGGTTTAAGTTTGCTTGTAAGATTTGCTTGTAACGGTCTATTTCTAACTTGGCTTTACATCTTCTACTGTTGTGTGAGGAACATCTCCAACGGCCAATGGCTTTCATAGTACTTTGATTAGCGTGCCAATATGTGTAGTCATTGAAAAGTATTAACTGATTGCCCTTTTGAGATTTTATGAACGTGAGGTCTGGAACAATGTATTGGTTTTTTGATCTTCTATTTATTTGTGCCGTTAATACAGGCTTCTATATATTAACTACCCCTTTTCAGACCTCTGAAGATACTCCAATTTTCCCACTACATCTCGCTAAGTTTACTATCTCCCTTAAAGCGAACTAAACTATTCAAACAACCGACACCAACATAGCACGCAACAATTACTATTTACGTTCAATCTACGTACAACAACTTTTCAGCACCACTTGTTAACCACCACACTTCAATACATGACAACGATCAAAACACAACTGACAAATACGAATAACTAAAGCTATTGTAAATAAAAGAGAGTTTTAAAAATGAAATTTAATAAACAACGATATTTTAAAACAGATATAAAGTAGGTCACGCAGTATCAATAACTGTTGTTACTTCGTGTGTTTCCGGATCGCATGCGCTGTGGCTAACTGGACAGGGACCCTACATGAGGTACATTTTTTACAAGCGCCTACTATCATTTCTCAGAGTTGGACTATTGCTGGTTTGAAAGCCTGACAGCACGCTACACGACCCTAAGACGTTGTGGTTGTTTCACAAATATATTAGGAAAATAGAAAAAGTAGAATTCCAAGTTTCTTTATTTTCGCGGCATTTAATTAATTTATCTATCTCTGTCCACAAATCATTTAAGCTGGAAAAAATAGGGTCTGCAAAAAAAAAACATTAGTATACTAAATAAAAGGCTTGTGTTTGATCATCATATATTTACGAAACATAATTTAAATAATGGTAATTAAGATATAACTAACTTATTTTTTTTCCCCAAGACATTCAGTAAGGAATACCCAACCAAATATCGTAGCCACCACAGTTAGTAAAATTAACTAGTTACTTGTTCTCAGCAATCCAGCCGCATCAATAATTTTGACAGATAAAAATATTATTGGTCAATTTGATAAAAATAAAATATTACAATTATTATATTATATGTTCAAAGGAGAGTCCAACCCTTACATATTTTCCATTTTGAATAATATATTTCGGCGGCGGGTGGTTGTGATCACAGGTAGGAGTAACAAACGGGCCATTCCTATTAAAAAGTAATTTCCCGCGACATTTCTTACTTTTGTGGGACGAGCATCGCCAGCGACTGAGTCCTATGTCAACAGATTCTCTAAAAAGCCAGTAGGTGTACCCTCTGTGCATTATAAGCGGGTTGCCTTTTCGACGTGATTCAACAAATTGAAAATCTGAAAAAACCATACAATTAAAGGGGAACCGTAAATAAAAGACCACATCCAAAGGCGACCGCTGACGCTGCCGCTGCCGCTGACTGATGGTACCGCAAAATGCAAGTGAAACAAATCGCAAGGTAAGTCATGGAAGAAACCAAAGATTTTTATCGGTGCCAGTGCATTGTTTTCCATGATTCGCATTTTGGCAATCCAATACATGGGCGCATTAAGATTGGGGTGCCCGAAATATGCCAGACTTCTTAGGTTAACCAGCCAGATTAAGTTGATAAAATAACAAACGATTTTGACAACCACAACACAACGTAATTTAATAATTATTTCAATAAACAATTCATTATCAAATTTAATCAATTAAAAACCTTAAAGACAAATAACAAAAAGATGTCACCGAAAATAGGAAATGTGAATATTAAAAACAAGACATCTGGTATTGTACCTCACCACAAGTATTCAATAAAACACGTACTCTCTTTAGTACTATCTATTGATAATTAAATTTATGAAATTACAACAGATGCTTGACATGTAAATTCGGAATGGGTTAATAAATTTATCAGACCGGACAAACAATATTACCTCATACGGGTCCGTAACAATATCAGTCAATTTCGTCTTTTAAATCACCAACCAGACAAGAGTCAAAAACAAACTAGCTTGAACTGAGTGATACTATGATACCGAGCGACGCGGCGACGGGTACTTCTTGAGAAACCACCTAATAAAGGAGTGTATTTCGCGGCAAATGATTGTGATCTTCTCTCGCTTGCACTATCCTATTGTTCAGATCTATCATTAACATAGCTTTGCAGTCCTTACTTCTATTGGAGGAACATTTCCAACAATTAGTTGATTTGTTCCGTCGAACATGTATGTATGTATAATTCTTGTAGAATATCTTTGCTCTTCCTTTTTGTGTCTTTCCAATCGTGTACTCTGAAAGATAATAAAGTATTTAGGACACAATATCGTTTGTGTCATGACCGCTGTCTTTCATAAATGTTCACATATTTAAAACTTTCGATGATATACGTGAGTGAAAAAAAGAGGTAAGAATTCAGAGTAAGGTAGTGTGGCTTTAGAAACAAGTGGGCCAGCTCATGAGGAGTTTACTTTTGGTAAAATTATGTATTATGATACCAAATTATCTAACCACATCGGAGAATATCCACATCACTACTCGAGAATACCTTAACATCGTCGCCGAAATTGGGGATAGCTAGTAAAAAAGATTCCAGTTGAATGCTAAAACGAGGTTCTCAAAAAGCCGCTTACCGACACACCAACTGTAGGACAAGTACCTAACACTTAATGAAAGTACGGATTAAAATATATTTGTTTAATGTTTGTAAAAACCTGTACGAATACATAATATTGCCATAATATTGATAAATAAATGGATTTAAATAAATTATAAGTATGTTAAGATAAGTGATTTTGAATAGAGATATGATTTAAGCAGGCAGCTTAATAGATCTGAGAATCGTTCCAAATAAATGACAGTATTCAACAGATGACCATTTTGAAAAAATATTACCTTATAAAAGTATGTGGCATTCCTATTGATAGACCACGAAAAGCCTACCACCACCTCTACAAGCCAACATTTTATAGTTGTGGAAACGTACAACACAACTCAGAGCGGCGTCCCCTTTCCACAACTACATCAGTTATTTTGAGGTTTGGTAGACGGCCTTCTATTCTTGGATATGTATTGCGTGAGGCGTATCCATAATTATATATTTGAAAACGAAAATGTCGCCTCATTTCATGATTTACGTCACCGGTGGGATCCAAAACCAGTCGGACTATCCCAAGTGCCGCGTCTCGGCCAACGTAGTGTAGGACGTCCTCAGGCACGGTGGAGTGATGATCGGCACAAGATGGCAGGAGCTGGATGCGATCAGCCGAAGATATATCTCGAAGGCGTGATAAACGACGATGATGATAATGATGATGATGAGGAAATAATGTAGGTAGTTGAGGTAAATAGGTACCTATTTGGTCTACATTCTCAAGTACGTTCCTATTGGCGAGCGATAGTACTTAGGAGGGGCGTGACTATGTGTGCCGGTCACACTCACTACTATATTTTTAGCACTGTTGAACAGAAGCCTTCCTCTACATTTCTTACTGTTATGTGATGTGCAGCGATAGAGATCACCAGCTCTCTTCTTACTATGGTAATAGTGCAGGAATCCTTTGTAAAGTATTAATGTCTTGCCTTGTTTTGATTTAACGTATTTAATATCTGAAACAAATGTTATATTATGTTTATCTTTTCAGTATTAGTAATTGAGCCAACCTTGTGGAATAACAGCACGTTTTGAATTTATTCTTTTGTGGTTTTAAAAACGATTCGAGCAATTGCAAACCTTATGTCTTGGGGATTTATCCTATGCACAAGGATTCGTGACAGACAGACGCTACTCCGAGTCATATTCACGTCAGCGTTATCACGCCTCCACAACTGCAATAAAATTACTTTAAGGGATGACGGTCAGCCCTCTGATAGTACCTGATAGAATTCCACGACGTCAGGTAATCATGACAAATACCAAATTGAGAGACGTGTTGTGGGTTCGATCGATAAATTAATAATGCGTAAGGTTTGATAATTAAAAGGAACTTTTTAAATCTAGGAGAAGTATTTCATGAATAAATATTGAGTGAAGGATAAGTTCATAAAAGATAATAAACAAGGATATACTGGAACTAACTACGTTTATTAATTCATAATGTTACATATTCATCAAACTCAGTCCATATAAAATTGTTACTAGATGAATAATCAGATGTAAATAAGAGTTGTTCTGCATGGTAAACATTTGAAATAAAATACTTGTCGCTAATGACTTCTATACTACAACTATTCTGAAATATTCAAGTTATATACCCATAAATTCCAGAAATACTAATTATTAAACGAACTCCTGAACTGGTACTGAACTCCATTGGCTGGGGTATTTAATTTCGTTTAAAATATCAGATAAAAAAGCTCCACAAATAATCAATGTAAATGACAACAGAGCTATATCAGTCGTTCATATATCTGCGAGAAGGCCGCTGTCGTGGGTTATAACATTAACAATACATTTGATTTATAAGTAGATACTATAATCGCACTAAATAGTATATGATTCGCTTAGAATAGTGTAAAATTGTTTTATAATCTAGAGCTTAATTCGGCAAAGAAATGTATTCCAAAATTAAGGTCAGTAACATAAACTTATCTGCTAGAACCAAAATAGTATCTTTAAAAACGTATACTTCACAAATAGGGTCAAAACAGTCAAAACCGCACAGGACTTTATGTACCATTAATAATGTTATAGAATACTGTGTATGTAAATATCATAATACCTATGAATATATTTTTATTTACATTACAAATTCAAAAAAAAATAAGAATGTTTATTGTGAAAATGAGATTGAAACTTGGTATGTATATAATTCATAAATTTTACAAGCGAAGTCGACGGATGGCCATAGGGATATTATTCCCATATGTCTCTTTCTAAAAGACTAACATCTAATATGTTGTCCTTTTAGAATAACGTACTTGGCTGCTAAGTGAGTGTGTTTCAGTTCACATTTTTGAACAAGTATGCTATTACTGCTGGAGTCCACCAAGAGCTTGGCTTTACATTTTAGACTACGTTGAGATGTGCACAGCCAAGTGTCGACTCCCTTGGTCGTGGAGTGTCGTACAAAGCCGTACGTGTAATCTTCGTACAGAATCAACTTTGTTCCCTGCTTCGACTTAACGAATTTGAATTCTGAAAAAAAAACCAGAATGCGATATTTACTTTGAATGTGCATGCCAATTTGTATTTCTTTAGCCTATTTGCCTACATGTCGCGAGACCGAATCGCTTTGCACTTGGTATCCTATTCGCTGGGACAGACGACTCTAAGTGTTTGTCACTTTCACAATCGTAAGTCGTTCTGAAGACTCTAAAAAGAACTTTTTACTCAACAGACACAAATTAAGAACTTAAATTTATTAAATAAGACAGACATAGTGCAAGTCTATAGTGTCAGCCAGGATTATCTGGCTAACGTGGATCCCAGTAGTGCAGACATTCCAAGCCATAGACATTCATCCATTTCCATAAGGGACAGTGCTATGGAATCAGGCGCTTCGGCTAGAGCCAAGAATAAGATCCATAAATATACATATTCTATATAAAACTAAAGAGTCAAAATGCGCACAAAATCATTTATTCAATACTACACAACTACAATACACAATAATACAGATTTTAATATTCCACCTACTAGAAATGTTAATTAACAGTCTTTACAAATTTGATTTTTTTTTTATTAGATTTTATTTAAAAGCGTTAAGCATAGCGTCTACATTTCACAACAATTTTTAGCTTATACAGCTTACTGATGTCTTAGTCACTATTTTGTGTTTTCAAAGCCGGATATATTTTCCGTTCATCACACAATATCTAGGCGGTGGATGTGAGTGTTTTAAGTCGCTTGATACGATTTTATTATCTCTATTGACCACCATCTTGGCCTGACATTTCTTACTGACTCGGTAAGTGCACTTCCAGCGCACGATGCCTTTCTTAACGGACTCACCATCGTTGCAGTAAGGGTACAACTTGTACAATAGCAGTGGCCTTCCTTGTTGTGAAGTGATGTACTCAAAACCTGAACAAAAATAAACATGTTGAACAAAGAATAAATTTCAAAAACATTTTAATACGTTTCCAAATAAAAATAATTAAAATTGTATGACATTTGTAGTTTGGTACCGCAGTAAACACCAATTTAATGTTAAGATTAGAGAAGACATTTATTGATTATCCTACTACATTTTTCACCACTACTGAAGAAATTTAAATAGAGACCTTACTTTCCTAGAAGTTATTATTATTATTCATTACCGGAAAATAGGCTCAGCTTAATAATGAAAATCGTAAGATTGTACTGACATAAATAAATGTTTATTAAATATCAGGTTAAGTCGGTGGCTTACTTCTTATATCACATCACATTTAAAATTACTTTCTTAATTAGATTAAGACTTGTCTTTAATTTTGACAGATCAATTAGTGTAAACATCGTAAGAATACTTTTACAAAGACATGAATTATTAGTTCTTAGGTAGAGAGCGTTATGATTATGTATCATACAGCAAAACACAATATCCCAGCAAACAGGAGAGCTACAGTTCTCCTATTGAAAGTTTCCTTGAGACCATCGCTTGACTTTCTTCACATTGCCAGGTTCATGGTTGTGTGGGGCCGTCCCCATTACCTGGTTACGTGTGTTGACCATGATCCGACCTTGACAACCTTTCCCAGAGTGCGTCGAACACCGCCACTTGGAGGCCTGGTTCCCCGCGAAGAAGTAGTAAAAACTGTATGTGTATTGTTGGTACAACAGTAACTTGGTTCCCATTTGTGATTTGATGTAATGAGCTGGAAATAAAATTGTGTTAGAGAAATAAACTTGGATAAACTGATAAATTTTGCACTTCTGATAAAATTTGCTTCATGTCTGAAATTTTTTGTCAATATTGCGTGCACGAAATTACTATTAGTTTTATTGTAAAATAGTAACTTCTATCAAAACTTGATTCAGATCATTCTTCACATATGGAATAGGTATCTATGTAATTGATGAATTACCTAAAAAGTGGACTTTTGTATGCTTAGTGACAGGTTAAGCGGCAGTACAAAATAACATCACAATGCAACCGATTTTTATTAAATAATTGACACCATTTAAACGTTTATTGCAAGCAACATTACAAAATATAAATATACAAATTTCATATGAATATAATCGATAGTCAGTAAAATGATTTTAACAGATAATAAAACGATTAAAACATTAAAACGATTTCATGACCGTTCATATAGATAGTATTTCATTAAAATATTGATTCTTTCTTTGACCTTAAACTATGGTACTTCAACAATTTCACTAATATTTTGTTTCTTTGTTCATAAGTTACATCACCTACGAATAAAATTTATCTTACTACACATTCAATGATCTGTTTTGTCAACTATCAACTAAACTGAATACACACTACATAAAAAAGCGATAACGAAGAAAAATGTATCTAACTAAATAAGAAAATAGCAGATGAATTTCCCGATTCATGAATGGGCTTGAATTTTCGAATTATTACGTCACCTGTACTATGAGCTCTTAAACTAATCTTTTGCCATCTCATAAAGTAACAGTAAGCCGTTGTGTAAGTGTGATAGAGTACTACGCAATGTAAAGCGCCGTCTCTCTTTTACATCCACAAGAAGCGGAAGGGGCCCAAAGACCTGTTGACTCCGATGACAGCAAGGTAACGCACACAGCATGTGGAATCTAGCTCCCCTAAGAGCAACGGTACTTTAAGAGGTCATAGACCAGGTGAACTGCCGATTTTTGATAAAACGTATAAAATTATAAAGTTATGTAAATATAAAATAGAAAAAAAAACGATATTAGTAATGATAAGATTGAAGATAATAAGAATCCATTCAATTAAGTAAGAACAAAAGTAGTATTCAAAAAACTCTTTAGAACTTAAAACTAATTTGCCTTGATTTGTTTAATACAGCAAGACGGTCGAGTATAAACCACAAATAATTTTATGAAACGTTTGCCACATCACGATATTTTGGGATGTCGCACTAAATTTTAAAAATATTGTATTTATAATAATCTAAATAAAAACCAACAATTTACATTGATTAACTAAATCCACTTAATTACCATAGCACCAAATAAGGTACATTTTTGATTTAACACTCCATCTGCTATCGGAAAAGTAATATTAAAATATTCACGCATGTCGAATCGTTATGATGGATGTACGGAGGTGAGTTGTTGCACCGCGCTCCGTCATAAATCAATACGTTACATGATTGGGGGGGGGTTAACTGCGCGAAATGCAGCGCACGCCAGCCCTAATGTAATAACTCAGTTTCCGATAAGGGATGCTAAATGGAATCAGTGTTCCTAACTTTTGCCAAGCGAAGTAAGAGTAAATTTTTGCCTCTCACACTATGATAGAAAAATTGCGATTTTTGATCAATTTTGTCATTAAAATGTTTGCTATCAAATAAAGGATAGTTCAACAAAATGATCTCATGAATTGGGACTAAAGAAACGTTTATAAAATGTATGAGACCGTCTTCACGAACTTGTGTACTTCGTTAAATTTTCACGTATTGCCCATCGTGTATGCAATACTTAGCAGGTGGATGAGTATGTTTGTTCTCAAAGCCTTTGATAGCAAAGTTTTCGTCTAATTTGAGCTTAGCGTAGCATCCCCTACAGTTATGAGTGGAGCAGTACCAGAGGAAAAACTTAGTCTTCTTGCATTGTCTCTTGCAGTAATAAGTGTAGTCATTGTACACCACCAGGTGTTTGCCAGAGTAACGCGATTTTGCGAGCAGCATCACTGAAAAATAGAGAAATGTTTTGTTTTAGGATCTGTCTGAACATAAGTAGATTCATTGTATTTGTCAGGGTGAAGCTTTTCTAACCAAAGTGTGTAATTTTTTCAACTTTATTTGATTCCTCTTTAATATGACGTAGTAAAGACAAATATACACAGTAAATGTTTGTTTTAATCTATACTAATATATAAAGCTGAAGAGTTTGTTTGAACGCGCTAATCTCAGGCGCTACTTCCTGGTTAAATTTAAAAAATCTTTTATTGTTGGATAGACCATTCATAAAGGAAGGCTATAGGCTATATAACATCACGCTGCGACTAATAGGAGCGAAGATACAATGGAAAATGAGAAAAATTCTAACCACGTGAACGTAGTCGCGGGCAATAGCTAGTTTTATAATATTTAGAGGTAGCATTAAAAATAGGTTTGGATCTTTCACATACCTGAAGATCAGACTACCTTGCTGTTTCTTGAAACAAACAATATAGAAACCAATTTACAATAAAAATCTATGGAAACTGGTAGGTTTAAGGTGATTTTCAGGTTTTGGAATAAAATGTCACGTCTATTTCATATGGTTTATTATACCCACTAGGTACGTTATTGCGTACTCATCTGGCATAGCAATTTTATAAATACATTTGATGATTTTCATAACAACTGCATCTTCTTACGTTTAAGTACACACTTTGCCATGGTAAAATATTCGAAAAAACATTTTTATAAGTATCATACAAATTAAGATTTCATACATCTGATACTCATAATACTTGGCATAAATGTTAGTTTAATTAATAATTATGACTCAGATACTATTATTAAAACGTCGAACAGAAAACTTTTTCGTTACATGACTACACTTTATTGGTAACATATAATCATATGTTTTTTAAGTAGGCGGTTATAATTACTTCCTAATAAATATGATTTTAATCATAGCCTTACATAAGTTCCAAATAAATTCATAATTAAAATAAAAGTTGCTTATTAAATATTATTTTATTTGGTTAAATGAGATCTCAATACAACATAGAAAGTCTTAACAAAACTAATTCCTTTATTTTTACTTTATAAAATTTAGAATAAAGTTGTACCCTGCACGTAAACTTAATCCAAGTATTCCGGCAACATATACAAAAAAATTCAACCTAAAATATTATTATAATTTAAGATTCTGTTCCTTTTTATTTATATCTAATGTATTTATGGCTTTATTTTTATATTATGAATTACATACATTGAATACAATAACATGACCACCAAATTAAAACAAAATTGATAGTGTAGAAAAATATCCATCTGTTGTTCGCTGTTTGCCTGATTAAGTCTTTAAAATTTCAGACATCAATAAATACATTGAAAAATCCTACTTACGTCTAAACTCAACCTTAAGCACGTATTTGGTTTAATAAGCCACTAATATATCATAGACATGCTGCTCACCCACCCACCTTGGAAATTGTTAGTGACACAGTAGTGTCTAAAACTGGCTTTACTGCCCTGAAAGTGACTCCATTTGTCAGCAGCAACAGTCAACTAAAAAGCCTCCCGGTTAGGAACGGCAGAAGAAATAACATTGGAAGATCCCTCAGTAATTCGCCAACATCTTTGGTAATGATTTCTAAAAAGTAATAACTAAGGAAAAATCTATTTCCTTAATGACAGCAGCACATCCATGTTCTACCTATATTTTAACATAAAACCCGTGAGATATGATGAAGGCTGGCGGCGCGTGCTCGTGCTCCAGCTTGGCGGACACCACGGTCCTGTGCTCAGCTCTCGGGTCATTGGTGATGATGAGCCTCGCTTTACAGAACCCGCCCTTCGTGCAGCTCCAGGTCTTCGTCTTGACGTTACTCTTGTGGCAGTAGAACGTGTAGCCGTTGACCACAGCTAACTCCTTCCCATCTTTCTTACGAACCCATTGAAGCACTAGAAATAAAATGTTGCTTAGTGTCAATGTTCTTAGTGTTATAGAGTAAGCTTTTGTTGCCATCTAGGAATAGAATGGCTTTTTGATACCATCTCTTGTTTGAAAAAAAAAATTATACACGGAAAAAAAAATAGATTTTATGTAGCATAGTGTTAATAGGAGGTCTAAACTTGAACTTTTTAAATTACCAAATTAAATCCGCTTCAATAAAACACAAATTATCACTAAAATCTATTTATTCTGAGTACATTTCCTAATTACAATATGATTATATGAATATATTGGAATACACAAACATTGTTTAGAGATACAATCACTAATCACACACTTAATATTTTTAATGAGATCTTATAAAGAAATAGTTACAGTGATATACAATTACAGTGACATCCTACTACTATTATAAAGGCGAAAGTTTGTAAGTATGGAACGAAGTCGCGGGCAAAAGCTAGTCAGTAATAAAACAAAGTAAAGAATAATAATTTAATCTTTGGTACCGAAAAAGGCTCATTTATGCCTACGAATAACGAAGCTTCGTTTTGAGGGAAGAATCACATAGAATCGCGTTTGGAGATTAATCCATTTTTATTAAGTAATCACGACACAAAGGGCTTTATTCAAAGATTATTAAAGTCTGATTAAATATCCGTCTATAATAGTAAACTTTGGTTTAGCGTGTTTATGTTTGCCTTTAGCGGCGACTAGGTCCCGGCAGGTAGTCGTCTCTTCATTCGTGATGATCAGCCGCGCGTTGCAGCCCCTGCGGGTACAGCTCCATAACTTCGTTTTGGTATATGTCTGGTGGTGGTAGAACGTGTAACCGTTCAATATAGCCAAATCCTTACCGTCCTGCTTTTTTTGAAAACGTACCGCCGGAATACCTGGAATTAGATTTATTTTGTTAATTATTGCGGGTTTATTTATGCTCGTGGTTTGATTTTTCGTGAATCTGACCATTGCTCATTTTCGCTTGTCAATGATTATTGGGACATCCTGTACTAATAAGTTGATAAGAGTTACACTAATCATTCGTACACAAGTAGAGTCGTAGATATTATCTTTGACTCTACTTAAAGCCAAAGTTGTTGGAAAACTTTATTAATTGAAAAAAACAATGAAACCTTAAATTTACATTCTTAAACATTTTAAAGTTATAATCTAGAGCGAATCTTTCAAAGCACACAGATCGAATGTCAGCTTAAAAATATAAACTGTCTTTTGCATTTTAAGAGCTTATGTAACTTTGACGAAATATCCATCGGAGATGATGAACTTGGGAGCGTGGTGTGAACGTCTTATGTTTGCCTTGATCAGTTGACGCGCAGACTTGTCGCTTTCGGTAGTCATCGTCAGCCTCGCCCTGCAAGTTTTCCCGAAGGTACATGCCTAAGTGCAAGTAGATTGAAATTTTTCTTTACGGTAGAAAGTGTACCCTTCAACGATCGCAATATCCTTTCCATTTTGTCTCTTTACCCGCTGCACTGCAAAACATAAAAACATTTACTTTCAGACACCTCAAACCATTGGAAAATGTAGCGTAATTATTTATTGTGTTTGTATCAAGATTTGCAGTATTTTGCACGTCTCCACATGTCAACAGGCCAGCAGGCAGGACGGGTATTACTTACCGAGGCTTTACCTCCTTGTAGCAGTTAATATAAGTTTAATCTTAAAATAGAAACGATGTATCAGGTGGAACTTAGAAAAAAAAATAGTCAGTTACTTACATTTGAAGCGAAAATAGTAAAACAAACGATATTTCCAATACATTTGTTTATTACAATTGTAACATACACATGCAAGTAACATCAAAAACATTTAGATTAATCATGCTTTTTAATAACTAGTTTGGTGCATAACACAATATCAGATACATAGTTATTACATTAAAGAGTAATGATTATGTAATTTATGTGTACTTAAAACTCGCTACTTTACCTGTAAACATTCTATACTAACTACATACATTCTACTTATCAAACCCATGCCTCTAAATTCAGTGTAATTTGGCTAAGGCGCGCGCACTACGAACTCTTAAAGCCAGCGAGACGCCGCTACGCGCACTGTAGAGCGCCGTCCCACTCGCACACTGGCCGCTTTAAGAACTCAGTACAAGCAGCACCGTTTATTCATCATCTACATTTAATACTAAGTTATAACAAGATTCTTTGGTGAACCAAACTACTTTACGGAATGGTCTTTCGATTAAATCTATGATAGTATATTTACTTCATTACCTATAACATTGTATAATTGAATATCCTAAACCTCTTAAAGTAAAGATTATATTAGCTACATAAAACTTATTACATAGGTACGTAAAATTTATATTAAACTTCTCGATGAACAACATAACTAACATATATAATCCACTCAATATAATTCATGAGAATAGTACACAACATGTCTTTTTACAATAAATTAACAAAAACGTAAATATGGTATGTATCTGCATAATAATATAATTTAAATCAATTTAACAAATAACATTGAATTTACCTGTCACATTGAAATCACAACATTTATTTAATTTTAATCCTATGTAACATAGATAGATGGAATAACCTATGGCCTAACTTTAATCAGTAAATGCGCACTACGTATGATACGACGTGAGATAAAAACATTTATTCTAATAGTAATAGTTCCCGATCAGTATTTTTATATAAAATGTGAAACTCCGTACATGACGAATTACTAAAATGTACTTAAGAGCGTTTGCACAGAAATGTAAATGCCAAAACATTACCAGGATGTATGTGCAGATGGGATGTATTTATATTTTGACATAGAACCCGTTGGTGATGGCGAACTCTGGTGGTTCGTGGTTGTGGTCCAGCCAGGAGCGGAGCACGATGCGCCGCGTGGGCTCGAAGTTGTTGATGACCAGCATGCGGGCGTTGCAGCTCGCGGTGTGGGTACAACTCCATATAAGCCTGTTCACACCATAACTACGGCAGTAGAAAGTATACCCATTCACGATCGCTAACTCCTTCCCATTCATCTGTCTGATCCATTTCACTGGAAAGTTTCAAATATGTTAGTATCTTACCGGTTGACGCACACAACTTAGGACGACATCAATACTAATAAAATACATACATGCACAAAAATTCCTTAATCTAAAATCAAACAACAGGTAGAAATGCAATATAAGTATTTTACTGAAATAAGAGACGAGAGATCATATCATGTTAAACGGCAGACTAGACTAGACTAACGAGCGAGATGGCAATATTAAGTTAGAAATCTGTTCACACACTGCATTATCATAAAAAGTTGACACAGATTTTTTTATTTAACAAATCACAATTTCAGATCAGTTCTTATAACATAACTAGTTATGTAACACAATTTTAGACACACGTGTTGCACTATATCAAATGAAGTCGGCAGCATAACTGCTGACTGCAGCATCGCTCGGATCAATACTGCGGCCCGCTGCCCCGGCTCCCGGGAGTTACGTGGGACGAAACAACTACTCACGTCAATTCATCATACCTATGTATAATACTATATATAGATAGGTATATGTAGATATCCTGACTTTACAATTTTTTCATATTTAAGGTACAGGTATTAATATTATAAAAGTTGAATTGTGTGACCTATTGAGTCCTAATGTACAGTATACTACTAATAATAACATTTATCGACAGAGATACACAAAAAACTTGGAGATATCTTTACACACCCCATGCTGTTTCCAAGTTGTATTGTTCGTGTTTTTTAAACATTTGTTTTCACTAACTAAGCTAAAACAGCACGGTATTCACTAGTTCACGGTTAGTCCACGCTCATGAAACTATACTTAAAATTACGTTTAAATATTACAGTTTAATACGGTTATCAAATCACAGATACATAAAATTTTATTTCAATACAATGTGTATTTTATGACAAAAAATAACTAATAGCTCCTAGAATCTAAAAATATTTTATAGTATACTTTAAATACGGTCCATTTATAGAACATTTGGATATTTAATTTCCAAATACTTAAATATGGAATAATACATATGGCGTAAAAGTTAAGAATAAACTTTGTCACGATTCTATGGGAGCTGAAGATCTTTAGACTAGAGTTTGCTTGTATAGTTGACTCTTCTTGACATAATACCCGTTTCTGATGAAAAACTGCGGCGGTTTGTGGTTATGTCCGAGAAACGAGGAGAGGACCACGCGCGGGACATCTTCGCTCATTATTAAACGTGCCTTGCACCTTCCAGCCCGCGTACAACTCCATGTACACTTTCCAACATTACTTCTGCGGTGGTAAAACGTATACCCGTTCACGATAGCTAATGTTTTTCCGTTTTCTTTTCGCACCCAATATACTGGAAATAAATTTATTGTCATTTGTAACTATTGGGTTTCGGGAAAAAAATTAAAAAATACAATATTTAAAGAACTAATTCTTAATAATTAATATTATTAAAGTTAATTCTCGGAGAAAAATGAAACCAGATGCATCATAAGATATGTACTTAAATTAAACATCACTTCATGCATAAATAGTACCTACTAAGCATTATTGAGTTTGGTTGTAGAAGTTTTTTCTGAGTCCTTTGAAGTAACGGCCATTGGAAATTGTAAATGAGGGAGGACTATGGGTGTGTATCAAATGACTTGAGAGGATTACGCGACCAGCGGGGTCTTCTGCCTGTAGCATGCACAGCTTCCCTTTGCAATCCTTCCCGTGAGTACAATCCCAAATTTCCTTCCGCAACGTTTGCCGGTGACGATAAAATGTGTAGCCGTTCACAACAGCCAGCTCATAGCCGTTCGGTTTCTTTACCCATTGCACTGAAAACGAAAATTTAACCATTAGGAGTTTGACAAAAGATCCTTGAGAAGAGGGTATTTGGTGTAGCCATGATAAGTACAGGTATAAGAGAAATAATACAGCAATTCGCCACAAAAATATAATTATTTTTTACTTAAAGAACCGCGCGTAGATGGTAACAAAAAAAAAAGTAATTTACACATTTTATTACGTGAAGGTTTTCAACCTAGAAATGAATTAAATAATTGCCTTGCATCCGCAAAAAAAAATGGACGACTGTTAATGACTTAATTTTTAAACACTTTAACTACTGTTTTAAATAGTTTCTAAAATTTTGATGGTAACTATCGTGAGAACGGTTCATTATTAAGCGATGCAACGGTTTCCTCACGCGTATTGATCAGGGTAATTTATTTTAAAGCGGTATTTTATTTTAACGGTATTTCATTTTATTTTAACTCTTTAATGTTTGACAGCATAAATCTCCTCAAATAGGGCAATCCCAATAAATGTGGGTCAGTAAACATTACTGAATCATTCTTACGAAAGTGAATATAAAAATACGATATAATTTTATTTGAATAGATTCATCAACTTTAGAGTTACAAGCAAGAAGTGGGTTCTGTCAAATCCTGACATAAAACCCGTTGCTGATGATGTATGTGGGTGGAGGGTGTATATGCTCCAGCTTCGCAGATATGATGATGCGGTCCTGAGGCACGGCCGCGCTGCAGGTGATGAGCCTCGCCTTGCAGAGCCAGCCGCTCGTGCACGTCCAGATCTTGGTCTTCGTGTTGTTCTTGTGGCAGTAGAACGTGTACCCGTTGACCATCGCCAGTTCCTTTCCGTTCTTCTTCATCATCCACTTCACTGAAAATTACATATTGGCTTTATTTATTTATTTTTGTTCTATTTAGATTATATTTTTAATGACAGATTTAACACCGTAAAATTTTAGTTTTAATTGGTTTCAACTTACCAATTCAAAAATGTTTGAATATAAAAATAGTTTTGGCATTATTTAGACAATTTTCAGCGATTTGCCTATCTGATAACAAATCGTCTTTATAACTCGGTAAACTTTACGACCATAAAATAGAATTTCAATAAAACTAACAGTAAAAGTACAGTACAAAATGCATTTTTTATTAGCAATACTAACCTATATCTAATTAATACTTTTATAAATTCACACGATAACCTCTAGGTATATATTTATATGATTCAATTCAATTCGATCGGAGGAAAAGTTATTTGGGCATTTAATTCTTATGCATTTAATATTTTAACTCACACATTTATTTTGTCTAAATTTTAATAAAGAATTATTAAAATTTAGACAAAAATAAATTCCAGGAAGAAGCTCTAATATTTTTTTTTCAACTTTGTATCCAAATCGATTTCATCGTCTTTATAGAAATAACCAAACTGATCAACCAAATCGATCAGTTCCTTTGATTGTAAGGTACTTACACTACATTGCTACAAACACACGCTTTAAAGTTACAATTATTACTATTTTTTAAAGGTTCAGTACCCAAAGGGTAAACACCTATTACTGAAGTTCCTCTTTCTGTCCGTCAATCTTTAGATCATTTTTTACGGAACACTCAGTGTGGCGAGTCCGACTAGCACTTGACCGATTCTATTACTTGTATTTTTTTTGACAACGCGATACAGAGCCGCAACTAACAGCGGTACATGAGGGGAGCACTAGGAGGGCAGGTAGGCCAGCTAGTACAACAGAAGCACAATAGTAATGAGGGTGTTATACCAGGGGGGAAGATATATGCTGAAGCCTAAGATGATACAGAGAAAAGAGATTGTACTAAATTATCACTTTTGCCAAACAGCCTGAGACGCACACGTTTATATTCTCAGTTCAGTAACATTTTTTTTTATTTAAATATTCAGTCGTGATTATGTTCAGGTTTATGGTTGACGATGACATTATCAATAGTAATGATAGTAGACTTGCATCCCCGCGGCGTCTTGGTGCAGAGCCATCGCACTTTGGACCCCTTGCAGGTGGTGACCTGATTGTACCGATGCTTTCCATACACAATCACGGGATTCCCTTTCCTCGTCGTGTCGAAAGTTGGCACGTCTGAAAAGGAAAAGATCAATTTAGATAATACTCTAATATTAAGTTAGTGTTTTTTTATATTCTAATCCTTTTACACATGGAATAGAATAGTCTGTGTTGTATTAAGTAGCCAAAATAAAGCAATTCTGGTGGTTCTTTCCGTGTTTGGGCTTAGGCCAGATTTTGAGTATTTCAATTTTAGTCCGTGTCATTTTAATAGCCGGCTGTACGTCTTTTTTCCCTTACTTGTCACTGCCTGCGGTGGAGTTTTGGGTCGAGTCACCTCCTTCCTTCAAATATAGAGAGGGAGATGATGTCTGACCATTGCATACATACTCGGGAAAAAGCGCTGCTTACGGTGGCTGGTCAGTCTGATGACCAGCATCTTAGTTAATAGTTTATTTTTTGTTATTTGACATTCAAATGTATTAGTCGCTCATTTTTTTTTCATATAATAAGACATGCATTTGTTGAAGGCAGGTGACGTGTAGAAGAAGTTCAAGAACAATTTTACCATCCTTTTGAGATTCGCGTAATCAAAAGAATAGAATTTTCTGCCAATACCGTCTATTGTGACTATACCTTTCGTTAAGTCATTTTTTTTATGTTCCAAGAACGAATGGGGTCTTATAATTAAAAACAAAATGTATCCACTTACAAACTTACAAAGGTATTTTTATTTAAGTTGTATGGTTTCCATAGTACAAAAAATACTGCACCTCGCAAATCAGGCTTTGCTACATATATTATTATCACTCTTGTACTATTAGTACTACTGTATATCAAATCAAACTAACCTATTACGTAAGTGTTAGTAAATTACATGGTGAAATAAACAATCTCAAATATAATCTTTGTAGGATTATGTTCAATATAATATAAAGTTCAATACAATTGCTTTCTTTCACAGCAATCCTTACCTAACATATTATAAATAACATTTGCAATTAATTGCTTCTTACAAGGCAAATTTTGGATGATTGAAATAAACCGACATGTTTAGGGGTGATTATGCTCTTTATTATGATGAACAATAGCATAATCAATGGTGTACACGGTTGACCGGCACTTCATAGGGTACCGAGTACAAGTCCAGCGCATCTTCAATCCTTTGCAGTTGTTGGAGCGATTGTACCGATAACGCCCAATATTCATAACAAGGTTGCCGGATCTGGTTCTACTGAATACAGGCCCTGAAAAAACAAACAGTCTCAATTCTTATTTTTCTTTAGTAACATTTAGTGTCCCATGTCTGGGCCAATGTCTTCCCATTTCAATGTTTGTACTTTAATACCCAAATATGTAAAAGAGTGTTATTACATTGCGTCTGTGTATGTGGATGGTGTGCTGCGTAGGTAATTTGGATAAAGAAACAAAAAAGAATATTTGTTGTGTATATTATTTTAAACCATTAACCTCACTTATACTAGTTTCGATCTTTAAAAAAACAATCTTGGAAATTAAAAATTTAGCCTAAATTTGTAAATGTCGCGTTATTTTACCGTAGTAGCATTATCAGGCAACTTAATGTATTTAATGGTGATGTTCATTTTTATATGAAAGGATGACATTTTTATAAGTGGTGATAACTGACCGGCAACCCTGCGATGCCCTGTTGCAGGTCCAGCGCACCTTGTCTCCCAAGTAATTAGTGCACTTGTTATACCGATATCTACCTATATCGATAACAGGGTTGCCGGACTTCGTCGTACTAAAAACGGGCACTGAAAAAAAAACATAGTGACAATAACGTGTCATTGTTTCCATATTTTTTGTCTCTCATGTTATACTTCCGCTACCTAACATAATAAATCCACCGACTGGAAAAAAAATGGAACACTGTTGAACCCGCAAAATGAACCCGTGCGTTTATTGGCGAGGGGACCTGTACCTCTCTCTCTATAAATATATAGTGAACATGTTCGTTGGTTTGTAGCAATCATAATTACTGAGGTTACTCATCATCATTGGCTTAGCCTTTTCCCAACTATGTTGGGGTCGGCTACCAGTCCAAGCGGTTTCAGCTAAGCACCAGTGTTTTACAAGGAGCGACTGCCTATCTGACCTCCTTAAACCAGTTACCTGGGCAACACGATACCCCTTGGTTAGACTGGCTGTCAGACTTTTTCAAGCTTCTGACTACCTGTAACGACTGTCAAAGATGTAGGAATAACAGCCGGGACCCACAATTTAACGTGCCTTCCGAAACACGGAGGAACTCGTTATGACAAAGATGGTCACCCATCTACGGACCAACCACGTCAAGCATAGCTTAACCTGTGATCGAATCACTTATGCGGTTATAGCTTAGCCACGAGCTCCTCTGAGGTTACTATGTGTTGCTAAAAGAAACTGTTGATTTCCATCAAAAGTAATTTAATACAACCACCACATATAATTTAAATAAAATCAACTAGCTGTATTTGATATTTATTTTAAATACTATTCGTATGTAAATACAAAGCAAATATATTTATAGATTAACAAATATCTATAGAAAACACTAGATACAACATTTAATTATAAACTCCTATTCCTTATGTTGGTTAAAAAGTCTGATACAAAGTATTTCTACAAAACGCTAACCTAAAGCCATTAAGAGATTCAAAATTGTTCTTAAATTTTATCATTTAATTTTATCGAAAAAGCTTTTAGATTTCGATACGGTAATTTCATCGTCATTAGTTAAGTGGTGCTCCGAATATACTCATTTTCTCTGAGTAAAATGATGGGAAATTCATAAATACGTGTATTTTAATGGTTATGTTGTCCTCTTTCTAGAAGGCTGTTGTCAATGCTGTATAAAGAGGCTCGGCAGCCAGGCTTGCCGCAGTACCACCGCGCCGTCGGCCCCTTGGACACGCCCGTACGATAATACCGGTACGGACCAAGCACAACAATTGGGTTTCCTTTGTATGTTGTTTTAAAAATGGGTCCTAAAAGAATACACCCGTCAGAAATTGAAAAAAAAATGTTGTTGGTGTAAATATTATCAAATTAGACTTAGTGACTCCTCATGTTAGTGTTAGATAAGAAACATACAATTCAATGTTGACTTTAAACTTGTTTTTTTGTATTTCACAAGTTCTTATATAACTAAAAAAAATTGATAATAGTACTGTTCCAGTAAAGATGATGAAGGACTGGCCGTCCACGCAAAACTTTCTTCTTTAACAATTAACACATTATTAACACATTAAAAAAGTCAAAAATGAAAGAATAATAATGAAATGATTTCTTTATTTGTGATCAATGAAATAATTTAATTTAAATAATCTAAACTATCCAGGGATATACCCACACGAAAAAAACATTCAAATCGGTCCAGCCGATTAGGAAATGCTTTTTGACATTTTATTTTCAAATTCTCTATTAGAATTTGTTAAAAAAAAGACAATAATATTTTATAGTCACGCATTACATAAATACTTTCAAAATAACTTCGAAGTGGTCGAAATTTAACTTGCAAAGACAAAGCCTGTAAACAATACAGGGAAGATTATATATATGCTAGAAATTCAATAAATCATAGCTACGTTACGTACAAGTGATTACGTACAACGAGTTACAAAATGTATTTAGATATCGTGATTATGATCTGATTTATGGCTAATAACTTCTTCGTTGACTGTGTACACCGTAGCTCGACATCCTAACGTGTATCTCGTACAAACCCAACGCACTTTCAACCCTCCACTGTTGTTAGAAGCCCGGTTGTATCGATGCGGCCCTATCTCGATCACAGGATAACCACGTCTCGAAGTGGTGAAAAGAGGTTCTGGAAAAAAAGTACGTTGAAGTAGGAAGCAGCCACTGAAACACAACTGTCTGCTGAGCATCAGCGGTACATAGGTACTCATACAGTGTTCTCTCTTTATTTAGACCTTACGACTATTATAAAAAAAAACCTGTCTAAAAGAAGTTTACATAGAGCAAATTATCAGAGCAACATTATGAAAATATCCTAATTACACGCATTGCAAGTATAACACAAGATTAAACAAGAAACCCCACTCGAATTGTTTAAAATAACTTTATTGATTTAAATACAAATTAAATCAAAACGACCTACTTAAATTTATGAATAATACCGTCACGCACAACGTAGTCCGCTGCAGGGTGGCTGTGTTCCAAGGAGGAGCTTATTATAAATTTGTCTTCTTTGCATACCTTGAATTTTGCCTTACATGTGGAACCCCTGGTGCACCTCCACACAGCCGTTGACGTTCTCTTTCCCTTATCACAGTAGAACGTGTGGCCTCCTACCAGCCCAACTCTTCTACCAGCTGAATTCTTCAACCAGGATACTAAAAACGTCAAATCTCTTTTAATGCATTCAATACAAAAATGGTTATACCTACTATACAGATGAGCTTAGCAGCATTGCAAAAATATAGGCAAGAATACGCGGTATGGGGCATTTTATCTGATGCACTCTGTTAGGACTAAGCCTGCTAAGTTCTAATGTTATGTGCAAAGCACAACGGGAGATGTGTAGACACAACTTACAAATAAAGCAGAATTTACCAACAATTCAATGAGTGGACCTTTACGCGACGTCTCTTGCCCTGAACTTCTGCTCCTCAGGCACGTGACAAATCTTGAGACCAATTTTGAGTTCCGTAGGTTCTTCCTCAAGGATATATTCTTAATGGAATATTGCAATTCTTACCCGTCTGCCACAACCCTTAGGTATATAAGTTTAAAAGAAAATACTAAAGCAAATCCGTCCAAAGTAAGTTCATTTTTATTTTATTCAATAAATTAATGATGTACAACTTTTTAAAAGCTGGAACTCGAACTAGGTTTGAGACCTCCACGACGGAACTCCAGACTTTCTGACACCTTAACCAAATATAAACTAGAAAATAAAACTAGCACCCAATACCCACGAAATAATAAAAGTCAAATAATACATTAAATTTTATAAAGGACACCGTTACGTACGACAAAGTCCGCTGGAGGGTGACTATGTATCAAGAAAGCGAGTGTCATACGCTGTTGATTGTCAATGGCTACCTTAAACCTGGCCCTACACGAGGTGCCCTTGGTGCATCTCCATAAAGGCACTTTATTATACTTCTGCTTGTCAGGGTAGAACGTGTGCCCTGCCACGATCCCAACAGGCCTGCCGGCTCGGTTTTTCAGCCAGGTCACTAAAAGTATAACATGTAAGCCTTTAATGTTTAAACTTGCTCAAATGCTTGTACAAACTTGTTAAATTAGTGCTTTCATTAGTTCAGACTATATTGAATCCATTTTAAGATGTGTCGAAACGTGATCGGTAAAAGAGCGACTTTTGCGGCACATTTCTGCCCTGCCGGATTTGCCTGCGAATGTTGACGCGGCATCCCCCACACGGCGCGTTTGGACAAACCTTCTTAAGAAGTTTAAATCACTTAGGGCCGATTTTTCAATTGGCAGATAACTTTTATTCGACGAATATGTTTGACATTTTGACAGCTTTTGTATAGAAAATATGTCAAACGGCCATATTTATTCCTCAAATAAAAGTTTTCTGACGATTGAAAAATCGGGACTTAGATCAACAATTTGAAAAGGCATGGAATAAAACACTGCAATGAAACAATCGCAATATGAATATATTTCAAATTAGAATAACGTACATATATTATAAGTTTGCTCTGCATTCCGTGTTCATTTACTAGGCGACCAGATGTGACGTGTAGTTGCTAGAGGTGCGATCGCTACCGACCTTACAAAAGAGCTCGCATGATTGGATATGGAGATAGCATTCATAAAAACATTTTATTAGCAGCTAGCATTTACCTACTTATAAAATAATAGGTGTACTTAGATTCTTTCAGCATTTATAATATATACCGTCCTTGATCAAGTACTTGGCGGGTAAGTGCCGGTGCGATAAGTAATGTGACTTCATGACCGTCCTGTCTTTGCTCATGCGGAACCTGGCCTTGCAGTTCTTCCCGATGGTACATATCCAGACCTCTGAGACCTTGCTCCGTCCGTCGCAGAAGAACGTGTATCCGTTGACCAGAGCCACTTCCCTACCCGTAGCTTTTCGATACCAAGAAACTAAAAAAAGGAAATTAAAATAAAGTTAGTTTTTGGAAGTAGTTTTATGTGAGTTTCAGCGTGCGATTTTGTAAGTACTGTTATTTGTCTTGGTAGCTGAAATGATGGTAAGAAAAAAATACACCAAAACATTTTAAATTTTCTTGTAACTTTATAAAAAAGCACTTTAGTGCAAACACCTTGCAAAATCATTAATTAGAAAACAAGTAAAATAAACATATTCAAGTTTTACATAAAAAATATGGAACCTGACTAGTTTTACCTTTACTCATGAAATTATTAAAACAAAAGATTACGTTTTATAAAAAAATCCTTTGAAAGATATACAATAAAACTATTGGTATAACATATACCAATAGTGTTACATAAATCTAGATATATTTTTACAAAACATCAAAACATGCTTCTGTTAAACTCTAACAGAATACCTGTTGTCACGTTTGGCAATATTAAAGGAAAATAAAATCAAATTCGAATTAATAATTATTTATTTTTATTATAACTCAAGCCAGCGATAGTGTCGAACTGTCAGTCCTGCTTGGGGACCCGCCGCCGCTTCAGTCGGGCGATCCTGATAAATACGGATAGGCAAGCCGTTACGTCAAACAATTTCATTTATATTGGATCATTCATTGATTGTTATAACCTATTATTCATAGGAATGTGTTCAGAAGTGGGATATTTATAGGTCGGTCGAATGTAAATATTACAATGGCTAAATTCTAATGTAACATCCGTCTCGTATCATATATCTGCTGCTGTCATGGCTATGTTCCAGGCAGTGCCTCAAAATGTCTCTGGTTTGGGAGGTGACGATCAAACGCGCCTTGCACCTTTTCCCGAACGTGCATCGCCAATTCTCTGTGGTGTTGGACTTAGCATGGAGGTAAAAACTATAGCCGTTGATTAAGCCAACCTCCTTGCCAGAAGTGTTCCGAAGCCATTGCACTGAAAAATGGGTTTTATAATGTGGCTGAAGAGAAATCATACGATTAATTGAAGATAAACTTCTCGAAAAAATATTTATTCGTGTTCGATGTTGCATATTTTCAATTAATTAATTAATATAACTGACAAACATAAGACGATCATTTCTGTACATATTTTTTAAATATAATTTAGCATATACTACAGTATAAAATGAAGCACGAAGAATCAATCTTAGATTATTTAATAACTATAACATAATACGCTAGCTCTTAAAGCTAATCCTCAACAAAAACGATTCATATTATTAGAATGTATTTTCAGCAATGACTATCATTATAATACCGAGCTACAACAGGTATAACACTGGATATAGATTATATTCCTCCGAGCGCTAACGTTGACGAATCGCTCAAATGTATTTAAGAAAAAAAAGATGCTTTATTTCAGTAAAGCCTTACAAGTAATTTACTGAGGCTGTGTGTGTGTTTGTATGGGTGTGTGTGGTCAAGTAAGAATTATACATTTAACAAACAGATTAATTAACAAAGTTAATATAATTCGCTGTTATTATTTAATGTTTACGACTTTTAAATAAAACTCCATCTATTATTTGAACGTTTGGTGGTTCGTGTACGTGTTCTAGTGTCGTTACTTTGATGATGTGACCTTCTAGGCTAGCCTTAAACCGGGCCTTACACGGGTGGCCGTAAGTACATCTCCACGTATCGTTCGTCGGGTGAATAGAAGTGCCGCATTCGTAATACGTGTATCCGTTGTGCAAGGCACGCTTTTTCCCGTTGGCCCCCATCCACACAAATTCCACTGAAATATGGCAGATGTTTAGTTAATAAATTCAAGGAAGCTGTTTAAAAGTATTGGGCCAATATGTTATCAAAAAACACTTGCATTGTAATAACGTGTAATAAGCCTTTAGAACAATTATCTACAAAATATTCGAAATACAGTGGTCGTTTAGAGTCAGTGCGTAGTTCCATTGATCAGTGGCTATGTTCCCCTCTGGTTTGGACGATACGGTTCCCTACAGTGTACAGCACGGCATGACATCGGGCACTTCCTACAACACCGCCACCTCACTCTTGAGCCCCTGGCATAGTCTTTCAGGAACTTATACTGCCCTATTATGAGACGAGGGCGCCCACGAATTGTGTAAATCTTGGGCTTGTCTGGAATTCGGATAGAGTTAAGCATAAAGTAAGATAAAAAAATACCCACCTATCGCGCCCAGGCTGTGAAAAAAATGCATATAAATATGACATTAAAACTCCAAGAGCATCGTAACTTTCTTTATTTTATGGCTATCCTATTCAATGGTTACAAATTCCTGCTCTAATTTGCTCATAACAAGATAAAATATCGATTTAAAAAAACCCCGACTGTATACCGATTTTTATGAAATATGTCTAAGAACACTCGCAGAATTCCTTTAATACAAATCAAATTAAATTTAAATCAATAAATCCGTGCGAGAGCTGTGATGCCAGAGACAAACATGTCAAAGACCCCTCTTTTTGCGTCGGGGGCCAACTCATCCAATATGGGAAGGATATGGGAAGGATATTGGATGAGTTAAAAGAGAATAATTGAAACACGTTAAAAGTTCTCTGAAATATACATCATGTTACTGGTATTGGTAGTGTGATAGACTTCGTCTGAGGTGCGAAATAGTTTGGGCGCGGTGTGTATGTGCTCGCCCACGTAGGTGCTGACAGCCAGCTCCTCGGTGGTGATGACAGCCGCCTTGCATCCTTGATGGTAGCGGGTGCAATACCATCGCCATAGATTATTCCTAGCCCTCTTCTTTCTGTTGTACGTGTAACCGAGAACTAACAACGCATCACATCTACCCATTCTAATGATTTTTCCTGTAAATTAAATGTACAAGAGTTAGTTTTGTTTTCACAGTATATACTATTTTTTAACAGTCTTTATAGTATTTATTTCAGTTTATTTAAATCCAGTGGATCTGCTCAAGGGTCAACATATAATACTACTATTTAGAGAAGTGAAGATGCTAGACTGTTTGGCAGGGACATGATCACAGTCATTCTTCGACCGATATGTCAGAAATATCACTACGCTACACATGTTTACATGTGCATATAGACGCATAAGACGCATTTATGTCTTCTCCGATTAAAAGGAATTTCAATATTATAGTATAAAAAATATATTGTTTTTTTTTCTCTATCTTTATAAAAACAAGAATACCTTTTACCTGATCAAAAAATGGGCTGAAATAGAAGAGTAGTTCGCTTTGCTTTTTGCTTTACTGTCTAGTGCCTAACATTTAAACATCGAAATAAAAGCTAAAATCTGACAAATAAATAGACAAATTAATTAAGTTTATTAGTTTAAAAAAAAAGCTGTAGAAGTTAGTGTGTAGGGGTGTATTTATTACATTCTTCGCTAATTTTCAATGTAATTCGGACATAGCCCTAAAATATAACCGGAAAAGTTAACTCCCAATATATGGCATAATTGTAATAGTAAATAGTTGAAGCATATTTATTCTGCTATTTAAGTGTCAAGAGTAGTATTAAATGGACAACACATAACACGTTTTATTGAAATACATTATTTTAAAACCTATTACTAATACTAGGACATAAAGATTTTTTAAATCCAAGCGTTTCAACGCTAACAGGTACAACGGATATGGGTCAACTGACCATAAATTCATATTTACTTTTTCTAGTATTAATTTACAATAAATATTTTTTCTAAATATAATATATTTTATACTTAGATCGAACACATCATAACAAGTTCTTTATTCAGTCATGGTTATGGGGAGGGCCAAATTTCACAATTTCGTTGTCTATGGTGGTGACCGAGGCTATGCAGAAGTTTTTCTTAATGCAACGCCATCTTGTTTTGCAGCCACTACTGTAGTCTTTTGTAAATCTGTACGAGTCTATTGCTATTTGGGCTTGTCCCCGACGAGTCGTTGTAAATATTGGCTGACCTGAAAATTGACCTGAAAAACAGAGTAGGTAGGTATGTTACTATCCACACCACATGTCACTAAATTGTGATCCTACCAATTTTCGACTCCGGTTAATCAGAATTAAGATGTATTGTTTTCGATGCAGGACATACATATACTTAATTACAAATAATAGATTGTTTCGTTTTAAGCAAAAATGTCCTACGAAACCGTTTGAACTGTTTGATTAAAACTTGTGTCAGATAACATAATATATGTATGTAGCGCTTAAGCATAAATGAAAAGTTTAGAAGAAAATCTTAGTACCTAAATAACATTAATGGTATTATTGGCTTCTAATACTAAGAGATAATCTAGGGATTCACTGAATCGGTTTGTATAAGTGGGCCGACACAAGAGGCAGTGTAGAGGCTTTAAAAATTCGATCTAAAATTAAGGGATGTATAAGATATTTATTTACTTTCAGGCTAAATGCATAGAACAATATGACAATGGCTTTTTAATTGGATTTAAGTTTTCATAAGCTCGTACTTTGACACTCAACACACAATGCTCAAAGGAAATTAAATATAGATCAGATGACGATTTAAAGATTTATTTCAAAATACTTACTTAAAGGAATTTTACAAACATTTACGTCATCAAAATTTTATCACATTTCATGTGAAATTTATACAACAACAAAGCCTATAATAACATATGATAATGCAAAAAAAAAAACAACAAAAGCAAGTTAAAACAACTTGTCCAAATACAAATAAAATACATTATGTACTATAAATAGAAACACAGAGAACCGACAACAAATAGTTAATTTAATAAAACAATACTTTCCGGATTCGAAAACATCTATAAAATTATTTAATTATAACTAATACTAGCTCTATGTCTACTTTGAATACTATTCACCATTAAATATTTAACAAAATTAAAACAATTTTAAGATAATTACCTTGACCAGTCAATTTCAAAGCTCCTTTGGTAACATTACAAAGTATTACATTAACAACGGTTACACTATGACAAAATGTTTAACGAAACTTATATATATCATGTACTTAGTCAATTGGAATGTGCATTATATTCGGTTAAATATTATAAAAATATGTTACAAATAGTTCAAATCACTTCCATAATTGTCGCGATCCCTGCAGCAAGGATGAACACAGGCATGGTGTTTTGGGGTAAATAAGAAGTACGTTTTGCCTATTCATATAAAACTCTTGACTGACAAGTAAATAAAACAATAATAACGTAAAAAGATTTTATCCGCAGATCTATTTTTTTTTGTTTACCCATTACCCGTGGTATATTAATATTATAATATGTAAATCTTTTCAGGCGTAACTCTTATAGGTCCCACTTACACTGGAAATACCAATTTCCTTTTATATAAACTTTTAGTAAGTAAATAGTTAATCATTCGACAAATTTAGATCGAACTCATTTTCAAATTGTTTTGTCAATTCAAAAATAGTTTAGAGCATCTCAAGGCACATCAAATTCTTATTAGTCTCACATTCGCGACTTGCACCAATCAATAACATTTTATTTTATACATAAGTCTTTCGCATAATTTTCTGATATGATAATATTGCGATGAGACTTGATGTGTAAAGCTGAAGTTAAAAGCAGATCATAAAACGTTTGCAACATAAATCGATGTTCATATTCTACATTTGGTCACGATTGGTTAGACCTTTATTGGTCCTGATATGATTGTAAAATCCATTTCAAAACATTAAAATCTTGTGTACATAGCTACGTGCTATGTACACAGATACAACAGAGGATTCTGAACATTCAATTCCAGAAGCATGGACTGACACTTGGAGGTTTCAAGCGTGCGAGTGGAGTCCAGTGGTGGACACCACAATACCATCTATGGTGACAGCGGAGGCTTTACACTTGTGTTTGTGTTTCTTGGCGCATGTCCACCGTATCCTGTTGCCGACGAGAGACCGCGAATGCCTAAAAAACTTGTGACCTCCGATAAAGATGTTTGTGGTCTCTGTAGCACAGAAGCGAGCTCGAAGGAGAGATGCCACGAATTCTGCAACGAAAACTATATTGTAACGCTAAATAGCCTATAAGGTTTTAAGTTACAAATAAATATATTAGGTCATTATGGTCGTGTGAAACTTGAAAGCCATTTTATTTACAAATGGGTTCTAAAATAACAACAATCGAGGATTTACTAATAATGTAATATGTTAATATAACTAATAATATAATTTATTTGAGAGTAGATTATATGAGTTACAAATAACTTCGATGCTTATAGTAAGAAATAAAGTAATTCAGAAAAGCTTTAATAAATTAATTATGGCATTTAATGTAGTGCCCGTCTTCAGAGACGATGTACCGCGGCGGTGTGTGGTTGTGGTCTTCCTGCAAGAACGTCAGGAAGCCGTCAGCGTTGGTCCTGGCCCGGGCACGACAGCCCCTTTTCCTCTTAGTACAATACCAGTACATCGGATAGTACTGCGAATAGGTATACTCATTTACCATGAGCAGATTCTTCTTTCCATATCGGCTAGGTATCATAATCACTGTGAATAGCAAATGAAAAAGAAACATAAGTTATATTAGGGCTATCATTGTATACGTTGCTGTATCACCAAGACGATAATTTTAGAGCGAATCGTGAAATACTTGTGTCAACATCACATTACATTGCATTTTGGAACGCACATGGCATTTTCTTTGTAGTACATACCAGGTTCAATGCAGACAGCATAGTTGGTTGGTTGCTTCTTGATATTCTTGCTTATAAATAGGTATATGAAGTGGAAATAGCGACGTATGGAAGAAAACCTGATGTTGCGTGGACACCTCGTATTTCAGATTAGGACGTGAGAAAAAGAAGAATGATAAGGTTGTTTGGTTTCTGTTCATTTGGTCATGTAAGATGTGAAAAAATAAATTTGGAAATCACAAAATCATTTATTTTAATCAGCACGCAACATTCGTTCAACGTACAGCTCAAATACTATAAAAAATACAATAATGTCCAGATTTGCTTATTTAATTTTAATCCATTTTTATATATTCCCCTTCCTTAGTGACAAAATACTTCGGCGGTGGATGGTCGTGGTCTTCTTGCAGATACTTAAGGTGTCCCTCAGCGTCTGTCTTTGCCTTGGCTGTACATCCCGAGCGCTTCTTCGTACAATACCATAAAACTGGATTGCGCTGTGAAAAGGTATACCCATTCACCATCATCAAATTCTTCTTTCGGCTTGGAATCATTATGACTGCAACAATTGGAGATTTCACCTATTGTAGCCTTTTGTTGTAGTTAGTCACGGATCTGCTAAATCGGAAGATTCGATATCCACTCGTGTGTGATGGATAGGCACAAAGATAAGGTTAGAACAGTGATGCGAGGTGCGAAAATAAGGTCTTAAGCTATATCTAATTCATTCGTTTTGCATATAAAACATTTTACGATACACACTCATTTATTTCAGAAAAACACTATACATTCTTACAAAGACGATACGACGATAGGTATTATTATAGAAAAAGCAGAGCTGAAAATATTTTATTGTTTAACTACTAGTCATTTTGATATATATCCCTTCTCTTGTGACGTAGTATTTCGGCGGCGGATGGTTGTGGTCTTCTAGCAGATACGTCAGATGATCCGCACCATCAGTTTTGGCCTTCGCAGGACACCCCCTGCGCCTCTTAGTACAATACCAGAACGTCGGACCGCACTTCGAGTAAGTAAACCCGTTGACCATCATCAGCTTATTTTTTCGAGTTGGTATCATCACGACTGCGGATAATTATTACAAGAGATTACTTATGCAATTTACGATAATAGTTATTTATGTATGTACAGGCTTATTACTAAGTGATTAGTGATGCTGACTACTAATCCAGAGATCGTGGTTTCAAAGCCTATCTAAGACAGGTGTTTTTTAATCTAGGTGTAAGTTTTACATAACTAAAAAAGAACTGAATAACATCCGAAACAAATTTGCCTATGTTTTAGGTCTTAGGTTAGACGTACTTAATTTACGGGTTACATACGGGTAGTATAAAAAAAAACCGTTAAATCTCAGACATTTATTTACCTCAAGGTCACAGGGTCAACATCATAAAATATAAAATATTTTCAACTGCAATCCATTTTGATGTATTTTCCCTCCTTAGTGACGAAGTACTTCGGCGGAGGATGGTTGTGATCCTCTCGCAGATACTTCAGCTGATCCGTAGCATCAGTCCTAGCCCTGGCTGGACATCCTTTGCCTCTCTTAGTACAGTACCAGAACGATGGACTGTACTGTGAAAAGGTAAACCTGTTCACCATCAGGAGGCTTTTTCCTTTAAAACGGCTTGGAATCCATATGACTGAAAAGAAAGTACTTCATTATTATGAGAGATTATTACCATACATTGACTAAAGCGATGCTTACATAAAATTACAATCACAAACTGAACGAATCTTAAGGACTTCAAAAAGCTAACAACCAACTGCAACAACATAAACTACAGAAAATACAAAGAATTGATAATTTACTTATCAGGAAAAAATAAAAAAAACGTAGAAAAATACTTAGGTATATTTGGGAATTAAGATAAGTACGAAACTTCGTATAAAACCTTATGTTTTAACAAAAAAAAAACCGTTTCTTATAACAACATAAACAAGCAACAAAAGGTAACAACCAAAAATAACTAAAATATCACACTTTTTGTGTATAAAATAATGAAGGTTAGAAACTAGCTGAATTAACCTCTTAGCGAGCTAAAGAAAGTTAGTTTTTAAGAAACTTGTATAGATTACGAAAAAAACATACATACCAAATCACCTGAAAGTCAGTCTTTGTTTCTTAACAGTAAAAAACATTATTTACCGGTATTCACAGGGCTTACTTCTTAAAATAAGACTATTGCAGTCCTGAAAGATACACTTCTTTCTCCTTCTCTTTAAGAAACGACTTTCGCAGTAGGAAAGTTTGTGTTGCGGGGGCTTCAGAAACGTTCAAGTCACAAGCACAAAGACTCAGACAAGCGTGCGGCAATAAATCACACGAATGCTCACCGCGAAGATCGAACCAGCGGCTTAACGCGCACAGTAAGTCTCGCAGTATCATTCTATATTGTGCGGTTTGGCGTGGTTTTGCTGACCCCACTCGGCTATCCGTGCAGGTCAGACCCCGCTACAGGCCATATAGCGCTGTCTCGCATCCACAAAAGCTACATTCTTATTTTAAGAGTAAGCAAGCCCGCTGATGAAAACTTTTATTGTCGAATTAACGACTAGATAAAGCTTCAGTCTATTTATGATTATGTACATCGTAAGCTTGAACAACATGTTTGTCTAGCGTGGTAACTGTGGCCCTACATCTGGATTTCTTCTTGCTACACCTCCAAGCCACTTGCGAGTGCTTCTTATTGCGGTCCCTGCAATACTTCTGCCCGCGGTACAATAGCATCACGTTACCTCGTGAGTTTGTTACGAACGTCGCGTCTTCTGTAATGTACGAGATGCCTTGTATTACCATTAAGCTGGCTAGTGGCTACTAGAACACAGACCACACAGTCCCAAAAGGCGCATACAGTCACAGAGTACAGTACAATCATCTAGTGTACCTACATACTTTTTATTTCTACTCAGAACTATGATGTACGTAAAAAATAAAGAAATCAAAAGGTAAATGAAAACGATAAGCAGGATTAATACTTAACTAAAGACCGATGTGATTCTACTAATTTCCTTTATTAGAACTTGGATTACACAGTATGATACTACATTTTTATTCTTTATAAGACTCGCACTACGTATTACAGTACTTTATTGGCTCTACGCCACTAATACGACAAAAATGTACTCACTACGTTATAATTGAGTATTCCTGTATTCTAACATTTATTTGAATACACATTATAGACTAAGTCTAAAAGTATTTTGATAGTAACTGTCGTGAGAATGATTCATTATTAAATGATGTAACAGTTTACTCACGCGTATTTATCGGGGTAGCTCGGGATCGCGCCTCCCAGGATGCTGCGTCTGCTCATGATTAAGGACTCCGGTTGGGTCCGAAACTAGTCGGGCTACCCCGATAAATACGCGTGAGTAAACCGTTACATCATTTAATAATAAGTCTAAAAGTGTTCGACCTTCTTTCGTCATTTTTTTCCGATTAATTCTACTGACTAGAATAGTATATTATTAAAAGATGAATGAATACAATTACTGGATAAGATGAGATAATAATATAATTCACGGATATTAAGACAAAGAGTTATTAATAACCTCCTCATTAACGTTGAACCCTAGGAAAGTAGGCACGTACGTCCTTCTGAAATCATTCAGAGTCCCACATCTACGAGCAGGATTTTTATTCTACAACACATACCTACTTATCATTGGAGATCTTTAGACAAATCTTAAATATTAATAATAGCAAAGAATAAATGAGATCACTTCCATTACAGCCCTTCGTATCGCATACTACTAGTACATAATACACTGAAAACTACATTTTATGAAATTTTTAAGATTATTCTATAATAATCAATCTCAACTCCTCCTTCCCTCTTCTTGTCTTCCCAGCGAACTTACTTTTGAAATTGTCGAAGCGCGACAATAGGAAAAGTAAGTAAGCACAATGCACAGCCCAACACAGTCCTTCGAAAGCTTATAATAAAGTATCAATTATCAATAAGGAATAATTAATAAGTTAATACGATTATGAGATCATTACATTTAACATTGACAACTCCCTCTACACTAATTTCGGATAAATAGTAGACTTCAATAAATAGTCTAAATGCTACTTTGACAACGATGAAAATCTTTGGTTATAATATTACTACTGAAATCGAGTAATGCTTACATGATTTTTGCATTCCATGATTACTTTAATCGATTAATCGATTCCTCTCCAATTTTTCCTTCTCAATAAACTTACTATCAAATCATAAAGCAGGACATTTGACCAAGAGCTCGAGCAATGGGCAAAGAAGGGCTTTAACCATACCAATGAATCACACTTGGTTATGGTTTGTTCCTATACGAGTAGCAGTATTAGCAGCTTCATTTTCTTAGTTTGAGAAATTAATTATTTCTGAGTGCCTCTTCTATTCTATTCGTGTACGGTGTGGTTTCTTCCATAGCAACAGTCCTGATTTATGAGCTCAAAGCTAAGTTAATTAACCCCACCTATAGGGATGCCGACAATTTTGATTTTTAATGTTCGTCAGGTAGTAGTTTGTTTTAGGTGTTTTAAACACGCGAGAAATATTTTTAATTTCCGTCTGACGAACTATATAGAAGCGTCGTTCTATATTCATTTACATAGAATGATTGTGTTCGCCTTGGTACGCAGGGGGTACACCAAGGGCTAAGACGACGGAGGCCGTACAACCCGGCGTGCAGCACCGCCACGTGCTTGTACCATTCACCTCACTGACTCTGTAATAGGGGACACGAGGATACTGCCCGAGCACCAGCCTGTCCCCTGCTCCTGGACCGTTCTGAACGTCGCGTTGACTCTGCTCTGAAATTAAAAGCAAGTTGTTAGAATTTGAAGAGCTTAGTAAAATAACTAATAGAAAAAATAATAATAATTCTTACGTAGTGCAGTTCTAAGCTCGTTATTAATCTAGCTATATAATAGTGCTGAATGGTTAACATGCAAGTTGTATTAACGAGGAATATAGGTGGTTCACATGCCACAATAATAAACGGAGTTCATGTTTATCAAGATTTATTAAAATATATTTATATTTCGTTTTAGTCAGATCGATTCAATATAATAAAGTCAAAGTATACAAAAACTTGTTAACTATTAGGTTTTGTACAAATTTCGTTCATAAACTACAGAAAATACAAAGAATTGATAATTTACTTATCAGGAAAAAATGAAAAAACGAACACGTAGAAAAATACTTAGGTATATTTGGGAATTAAGATAAGTACGAAACTTCGTATAAAACCTTATGTTTTAACAAAAAAAAAACCGTTTCTTATAACAACATAAACAAGCAACAAAAGGTAACAACCAAAAATAACTAAAATATCACACTTTTTGTGTATAAAATAATAAAGGTTAGAAACTAGCTGAATTAACCTCTTAGCGAGCTAAAGAAAGTTAGTTTTTAAGAAACTTGTATAGATTACGAAAAAAACATACATACCAAATCACCTGAAAGTCAGTCTTTGTTTCTTAACAGTAAAAAACATTATTTACCGGTATTCACAGGGCTTACTTCTTAAAATAAGACTATTGCAGTCCTGAAAGATACACTTTTTTCTCCTTCACTTTAAGAAACGTCTTTCGCAGTAGGAAAATTTGTGTTGCGGGGGCTTCAGAAACGTTCAAGTCACAAGCACAAAGACTCAGACAAGCGTGCGGCAATAAATCACACAAATGCTCACCGCGAAGATCGTACCAGCGGCTTAACGCGCACAGTAAGTCTCGCAGTATCATTCTATATTGTGCGGTTTGGCGTGGTTTTGCTGACCCCACTCGGCTATCCGTGCAGGTCAGACCCCGCTACAGGCCATATAGCGCTGTCTCGCATCCACAAAAGCTACATTCTTATTTTAAGAGTAAGCAAGCCCGCTGATGAAAACTTTTATTGTCGAATTAACGACTAGATAAAGCTTCAGTCTATTTATGATTATGTACATCGTAAGCTTGAACAACATGTTTGTCTAGCGTGGTAACTGTGGCCCTACATCTGGATTTCTTCTTGCTACACCTCCAAGCCACTTGCGAGTGCTTCTTATTGCGGTCCCTGCAATACTTCTGCCCGCGGTACAATAGCATCACGTTACCTCGTGAGTTTGTTACGAACGTCGCGTCTTCTGTAATGTACGAGATGCCTTGTATTACCATTAAGCTGGCTAGTGGCTACTAGAACACAGACCACACAGTCCCAAAAGGCGCATACAGTCACAGAGTACAGTACAATCATCTAGTGTACCTACATACTTTTTATTTCTACTCAGAACTATGATGTACGTAAAAAATAAAGAAATCAAAAGGTAAATGAAAACGATAAGCAGGATTAATACTTAACTAAAGACCGATGTGATTCTACTAATTTCCTTTATTAGAACTTGGATTACACAGTATGATACTACATTTTTATTCTTTATAAGACTCGCACTACGTATTACAGTACTTTATTGGCTCTACGCCACTAATACGACAAAAATGTACTCACTACGTTATAATTGAGTATTCCTGTATTCTAACATTTATTTGAATACACATTATAGACTAAGTCTAAAAGTATTTTGATAGTAACTGTCGTGAGAATGATTCATTATTAAATGATGTAACAGTTTACTCACGCGTATTTATCGGGGTAGCTCGGGATCGCGCCTCCCAGGATGCTGCGTCTGCTCATGATTAAGGACTCCGGTTGGGTCCGAAACTAGTCGGGCTACCCCGATAAATACGCGTGAGTAAACCGTTACATCATTTAATAATAAGTCTAAAAGTGTTCGACCTTCTTTCGTCATTTTTTTCCGATTAATTCTACTGACTAGAATAGTATATTATTAAAAGATGAATGAATACAATTACTGGATAAGATGAGATAATAATATAATTCACGGATATTAAGACAAAGAGTTATTAATAACCTCCTCATTAACGTTGAACCCTAGGAAAGTAGGCACGTACGTCCTTCTGAAATCATTCAGAGTCCCACATCTACGAGCAGGATTTTTATTCTACAACACATACCTACTTATCATTGGAGATCTTTAGACAAATCTTAAATATTAATAATAGCAAAGAATAAATGAGATCACTTCCATTACAGCCCTTCGTATCGCATACTACTAGTACATAATACACTGAAAACTACATTTTATGAAATTTTTAAGATTATTCTATAATAATCAATCTCAACTCCTCCTTCCCTCTTCTTGTCTTCCCAGCGAACTTACTTTTGAAATTGTCGAAGCGCGACAATAGGAAAAGTAAGTAAGCACAATGCACAGCCCAACACAGTCCTTCGAAAGCTTATAATAAAGTATCAATTATCAATAAGGAATAATTAATAAGTTAATACGATTATGAGATCATTACATTTAACATTGACAACTCCCTCTACACTAATTTCGGATAAATAGTAGACTTCAATAAATAGTCTAAATGCTACTTTGACAACGATGAAAATCTTTGGTTATAATATTACTACTGAAATCGAGTAATGCTTACATGATTTTTGCATTCCATGATTACTTTAATCGATTAATCGATTCCTCTCCAATTTTTCCTTCTCAATAAACTTACTATCAAATCATAAAGCAGGACATTTGACCAAGAGCTCGAGCAATGGGCAAAGAAGGGCTTTAACCATACCAATGAATCACACTTGGTTATGGTTTGTTCCTATACGAGTAGCAGTATTAGCAGCTTCATTTTCTTAGTTTGAGAAATTAATTATTTCTGAGTGCCTCTTCTATTCTATTCGTGTACGGTGTGGTTTCTTGGATAGCAACAGTCCTGATTTATGAGCTCAAAGCTAAGTTAATTAACCCCACCTATAGGGATGCCGACAATTTTGATTTTTAATGTTCGTCAGGTAGTAGTTTGTTTTAGGTGTTTTAAACACGCGAGAAATATTTTTAATTTCCGTCTGACGAACTATATAGAAGCGTCGTTCTATATTCATTTACATAGAATGATTGTGTTCGCCTTGGTACGCGGGGGGTACACCAAGGGCTAAGACGACGGAGGCCGTACAGCCCGGCGTGCAGCACCGCCACGTGCTTGTGCCATTCACCTCACTGACTCTGTAATAGGGGACACGAGGATACTGCCCGAGCACCAGCCTGTCCCCTGCTCCTGGACCGTTCTGAACGTCGCGTTGACTTTGCTCTGAAATTAAAAGCAAGTTGTTAGAATATGAAGAGCTTAGTAAAATAACTAATAGAAAAAATAATAATAATTCTTACGTAGTGCAGTTCTAAGCTCGTTCTTAATCTAGCTATATAATAGTGCTGAATGGTTAACATGCAAGTTGTATTAACGAGGAATATAGGTGGTTCACATGCCACAATAATAAACGGAGTTCATGTTTATCAAGATTTATTAAAATATATTTATATTGCGTTTTAGTCAGATCGATTCAATATAATAAAGTCAAAGTATACAAAAACTTGTTAACTATTAGGTTTTGTACAAATTTCGTTCATAATTGAATGAAAAACGAAGCCGGAGATCTCTATTCTCTACATTTGTACACGAGTTACGTCTTGATCACGTTAAAAAATGGTAAAAAAGTTGAAAACAATTAACCGTAAGACTTAAGTTAAATACCTTTATTATATTAATAAAGCTTGTCTCGTTTGTCACATTATTAGGTAACATAAAACAACCACGAGGGAATACCGCCACCTCTTAACGTTATATAATCGCAGTCGTGGAAAACAGCATGCTTATAATAAAATCAGATACTTATCTCTTTAATATTAATACATATAGTGGAAGTGTGACGAAGCATTTGGTGTAGAGTGATATCTCTCTTCCACAACCGGAAAAATGTTATTTTAAGGGGTGATGGTAGGTCTATTGGTTATATAAGGCTATCCATTTTATTTTATCAAAACTATATCATCCGTCAGGTCATGATAGTCCCAAACACTTACAACACATTAAAACACAATTCAATCATGATATAATTTGTTACGCATTTTATATTAGTTCGAGTTTGAATTTACAAGAGTTTAATGCGGGTGGAACTGCTTGTCTCACACATTTCAAAAAATTAGAGAGATCAATCGAAGTTTGCGCTTGTACGGATCAACTCCCACCATTTGTAATTACAGTCTTATTAAAAAATACGCTATCGGTGATTGTGTATATTGGTTCTCTTGATGATAACATGGTCGTGTGTGGTGACCACTGCCCTGCAGCCTGTTGCCTTCCGTCGGGAACAGCTCCAATCGACTCTGCTGCCTCTTTCCCTTTTCTTGTGGAACTTGTGGTCGTAGGCCATAAGGAAACATCCTCTGTTTGTCTTCACAATGAATTCTGTAATAAATAAAATGTTAATGAAAAACCGACAAAATGTTTATGGACGTTGTTGTTAAGTTATTCCTTTTGGCTTTACCAAAATTGATGATTTTTTTTCAACCAAAAGCTTTTTTTTAAATGAATAACTAGGAGTAAAACAAAAAAAACTTAAATTCCATAACTTTTTATTGACTCGAACTCACTAATGCAATTTAGTGTCCGCCATATTGCACTTCACTTTCAAACTTTATAAATAATACAACATCAATAACTAAATAAAAGTAGGGCTTTCAATCGTGTTTCAAATCAACAAAAATTATATATAACACCAATGTTCAAGAAAAAAATGGTAACTACAACATCAGCTAGGTACATATTCATGCTAACAAAATAGTTTCAGTCAATAACGTTACTATTTATATTTTTAATGATATTACATTAAAAATATAAATAGTAAGGTTCATTTAAAAATTAACTACTAATGAAGTTCATGGAAAAACATGTATTTAAAAACCTAACAAATAATTCAAATACCCGTTAAATCCTATAATACATAAGTTATCTGAACTCGGTCACAATTCATTGATTAAGTACCTAATATTTATACGTCGACTGTAAATTATAAAAAGTATCACATATTTACATATCACTTATTAAGACTTTCCACGTACCGTTATTTAAAAGGTTCAGAAAATTGCGTTTTAAATATAATGTGCGTTTTCATCATTTGGATCCTGCCGTCAATGTCGAAGCATGACAGCGCATTACACAGTATAGAGCGACGTCTCTCTTCCACAATAGGGATGATGACGATTTTTTTTTCCAGTTTCCATCTTATATTTTATTTTACAATAATGGATACGTATTTTTTTAATTTATCAGGAAAACATAAATTGACCAAATTACAATGAATGAGACTTACGCGTGACGTCGCAATTGAGTAAAAAATTTACCATATCGTTACGTCACAAGCTCCCTCCCGTAAACTTTAAAGCAGATAATCTTTGTCACTTTTAGTTTTTCTGAAAAAGGAAAAATACCTGTCTAATACTTTTCAATTATCTAACTGAGGGACTCATTAGGAGTTTTTCATTTTATACGCAGTCATCATCCCTATTGACATACTATTACGTACTTAGGTTTTTGGTGGCAAGCGCTCGCTATTTGGGGCTCTTACATAATCTCTGGCAGGGATCACGTCAAGTTTATATGCTAACTAGATAACAACTATTTGATTCCTGGGCGGCGTTTCGTCACGAAGCACTAGATAGTGACCTAATGGTTATGATCGTCTCGTTTCCTAAGTATAATATTGTTGATGGTCATCACGAAGGCTGGACAGCCAGTAGTCTTCCTAATACACCGCCACCTGGTCTTGATACCCTCATTCTGATGCACGGTATACTTGTAGTTTTTGATGTATAAACAACGTTTCCCATAAGTCGTTACCCCAAAAAACGCTGCAAATCAAATATGGATATTAGATTGTTTGGACAAATAAGGGTACGAATACTTATCAAGTCACTTTGAGGACTAAAATCCTATTTTTCCCTAAAATATTAGATTTTGGCTTCTTAAAAGTGTTCTATGTTCTTAAATTTGTTAATCTTTTGATTAACTACCGCTGTTTTTATTAAACAAAAAGTCGTGAAGGGAAGCAATTAAAAAACAAAGAGACGGTGATAATTTCTTGTCTTTATGAGTATAAACTATTATATTATTGGTGGTTGTGATAATTTCTTATTCTTACAACAGCATTATCTACAGTGACGACTTGTGCTGGGCAGTTGTAGGTCCTCTTGACGCAGCGCCAGACAGCCCGGCTGCCTCGCCGGTCACTTCGCATGTTATACCGGTGCCCGCCTACTAGGATAACTGGTTTACCTTGTTTGCTTGTTTCGAAAACAGCGACTGAAATGTAACCAAATACCAAGGTGTTATTATTACTCACTCGAGTTTGCTCCAGTGTTCGTCTCTACGGAGCTAGTTCCTTCCGGTAAAAAACCTTTCCCTTTGGTCCACCAGGTGTCAGAAATAAGGGGTATACGGGTATATCTGATCATATTCCGCTTAAAACTGTTTAGATGCTCTATCACTTTGTTGAATATAAAACAAACAAAATTTCAACACAACGATATTTATTTTTAGTCTCAAAATGAACAACAAATATTGTACGTAATTATTATTTATTTACACTATATTTTACATCTCTTAACAACTTACACCAGATTAACTTAGGTAAGCATGTACTTAATAGAACGGTATCTATATATTACATACCTTATACATATTTTCAGATATGCAAAGAACCACTTAGATTGGTCGTCTAATTAACTAGAAAATCGTTTTCTTTTTCTTTAATAGAAATAGTAATAAGTTTATATGGTAGTTATAATAAGTGCCTGAGGCTTAATATATTTCATAAATGTAATTGAATAAATCGAAAAACCACTTTTGCTGTTGACTGCACAACATTATACAGCAAAAGCTACTGATCAATATTTTGAGAATTTTGAATTTGAGAAATTCAACGCTAATGAACAAAATTCGCTTCAGAATTGTTTGGAGTGGAAGTGATTCAAAAGTATTTGAACCGAAGTACCAGCCAGTCCAGAACAACCGAAACAATCAGTTCTGAAGTAAACTCCTTTCAACAGTTAATTTCGACTATACCACAAGAAAAATGTTACTCAGAATTTACATATCATTAGTGTTAACAAAACTGAGAGCATACTCATTGTTCGCATGATTATGCTCTCCTCTAACTTTGACCACAGTGCTCTCGTACATGAGCACGGTGACTCTGCAGCCGCTAGCCCTGCCTCTACACACCCAGTACTGCCTCTTCCCGAAAACCTTGTTCCTGGTGTAGCTGTTACCCTGGTACACAAGCAGCTGCCCCCCTCGACGGCTTTCAACAAATTGAACTCCATCTAGAATAAAAAAGCGTACATTCGTGCTGGAATGGAAATATCTTTGTAAAGCAAAAAGTACTTTGGACAAAATTACTTAATATGCTATTTTTTTAATTATTAATTTTCAGTAATTGATTGAAATTAATTTCGTTGTTGGATAAAAACAATTGCATCTTCATTTTGCTGGGTGCACTATTCGAAAACAGGAGAAGTGCCGTTATCGATTATCTATGAGTGTTCCAGAAAGTATAGGTACACTCTAACCACTGAACATTCCAAATTGTACGGGACGCTCCGGGGGTTAAAGAGGTATACGAACCGATGTAAATCCAAAATTACTAAAAAGAATATAAATATTTATATTTGCAATTTATTTCTAAAAAATACTGAATTAAATATCTAACATTCAAATCACACTGTCAGCCGAATCAGGTAGCCGTTGCATTTGAACGTTTTTTCAAACGTTGTTTTATCAAAGTTCCATAATCGTCTCATGGTGTAATCTAATTACTGCTATCACAAGTATGTGTCCCTTTGATTCCAACAATGTTATTGCGAAGAGTTTGCACAGTAGCTTTGCAGCCGTATTTCTTTCTGCGACATACCCAGTAAGCCATATCGCCACATACTTTGTTCCTGTAATATCGTTTATTATACAAAACAAGGTTTTCCTTCCCTGCCCCACTTGGTACAAAGACGGCTGCTGCAACAATACAATCAGTATTAGTTGTCTACTTAGGAACGCCCCGATAAACCCTCAATTACGAACGATCATTTTGTCAAAATTATAAAGATACAAAGTGAAATACATTGAGAAACCGCGTAACTCTAGTATCAAACCCAGTATAATATCATCACCAAAAATCTCTCACAACCCACACGATGTTTCTGATATTGATTGACCTTTAATATATGCACTCGAACAACCAAACGTGTCATAAAAAAGCAATATTTTATTAAATGATGCAACAGTTTACTCACGCGTATTTATCAGGAAATCGGGACCGAAACTAGTCGGACGATCCCGATAAATTCTCACGATGGTTACTATAAAAATATTTGTTATTATTATGAACTTATGTTTATAGTATTAATATGAACTTAGTATTAGACTACTGAACCCAAGTCATAACAATTCCATATAAAAGTAGGATTGTTACCTTAGTAAAAGCGAGAGTGTATTGCATCTCCTATACAGATTATATACGGTTATATTATTTTATTAAAACTTTAAGGTATTTACTTTCTCAGTCGGCCATATTCGTTTAATAATTATTTTTGAGACGCCATACTTACCTAGGTATTGTGAAGGGTGGTTGAACGACTTTACGTACTGTGATTAATATGTTCTCCTTTTAGTCTCAGGATCATAGAGTCATGAGTAACTGTAGTCATTTTGTAGCCACAATATTTCTTGCCAACCCCGTGGGTTTTATCACCCCAAACTCTATTTCAAGTGAATTATATAGTCATTATATATGACTTTCATTGTGAAGTACGTGACAGTGCAGCTTCTGAAATATATCAAAAAATATCAAAGGCAAGGCACTTCAATAAGAAAAAAAACAGTGAGAAGAAAACAAAATTAGTAATGTCAGAATATGATTTTATTAAAGTTCATCAGTTCAGGGCGTAAAACGTTAATTCTTTAAAACGTATACCAGCAAAAAATCAACAAAATAAATTCAATTTGGAACAAATACTTTATAAAATTTGTTTACGAGGTAATTTGGACATCAGTCTGCAAACCAGCAATACAAATATGGTGTGCACGCAAGATCTACTTTACCATAAAGTATGTGCGTAACTAGGCCTGTGAGGAAAACCTGAAACCTAATATGTCGAGGGCATTTTGTTCTGGCGAAACCCCCCCCCCTTCCTCCAACCTGCCATGCCTACTTATCTATGGAACTGACAATCACTTGCGTGGACCCTACAACTCTGACACTGCTAACGCAGTATTTATAACCCAAAAAGTATTTTATCTCTGACACATCGACTTATTTAATGATTATGACAGTTTTTGATTTCAACAACGTCATTGTCCAAGGTCACAATAAGGGCTGGGCAGTGCAGTCTCCGTCGCTTCACGCAGCGCCACGACGCCCGACGCCCAGGCCTGTCCGATCGTTTGTTGTATCTGTAACCGCCTAGCTCTATAACTGGAATTCCACGGCAGGACTTTGTAAATACCGCATCCATATCTGAAACTATAAAACAAATGAATAGATTCGGTTGGTGTTTGTATTTGGCCTCTTTAGGTATATGTCTTTGACTAGCTGTGATGTATTGTAAGCTAGGCAAATAAAATATTTAACTCTCACTTGAATGATAATACGATTGTAATGGATAACGTTAGGATCATTTTTCACTATTGTTTGAAAGAATTATTAAATGAAACAGGATGCCAGGGTTTTAAGCTGCAGTGTTTTTAATGGGTTAGAGTAATCATAAATGCAATAAAAAAAAATAGGTTATTTAGCAATTTCAATAGTCATATATTATAATTTGTCTTTTCTACGCATTTATAATTAAATATGGAGGTAAACAAAAAATTAACAATGTAAAATCAATATATTTGTAAAAATAAAATTTAAAATTCTCTGAAGGAATTTCATTCAATAAAATCTGTCATTTTACCTGCCGTGTGTTGGACTAAAGGCAACGTCATCAATGGTTATGAGTGTTGTTAAGCATGACTATAAGGTTGTCGACAGTTTGCGCGGTGGCTCTGCACCTGTTGTCCTTCCTGTTGCACACCCATCGTAGGTGTGGCCCCTTGCTGTCACTCCGCTTGTTGAACCGATAGCTGCCGATCAGCATGAGCGGGTTCCCGAAACGAGTCTGAGTGAAATAGGGCTCCGGAAACTCTGTAGAAAGTGAAGTGGGTTCCTTTTAATTAACTTAGACAACTTAGTTTCACTCGTACAGTTTGGTTTCTTTCTCGGTTGAACAGCTGCTATTTTTTTTTTGTAAAGTTTGGATTCGGCCTTATAGAATAACATTACCTGTTTGAAGTTGGTATGCAAAATGTATTGATCAAAAATATGTTTTTTAATTAAAAATAAATATTTATAACATGCAAGATTGTAAAATATGAAAGTTGTGACTTGTAACTGATTTATAGTGAAACACAGACAGTTTAAAAAAATGTACAAACATTTTTAATTAACGACAGAACAGTTTACATAAATTTCAAAAAAATTAACAATTTCAAATTTATTCTTTATCCTTATACTACTACAGTAACAGTTTTGAAAAAATAACTAAATTCCCTCACTTCAGGGAAAATAACACAAAAACAATAAAATCATGAAAGAAATATGGGCCACAGCCCAACAACACATATCAAGTACAAACAAAACAATTATATCAACATATTAAATCTGCGCTAACATTTCGAATTGACAAAGCTCTAACAGGAGATAAAAACTAGTTTCCTTTGTTTCCGAAGCCAAGGGAAACAAAAAGAAAACTAGTTTCTGCAACTAGTGGAGCTATCTCCCTCTCACTAGTTTATTCGACTATATCATTAGATTAATCATGATGATTATGCAGTCCGCCTGTTTTGATGATAACTCCTTCGCAGGTCATGAGTGTTGCTGTGCACTTGCCGGTCCTCTTCTTGGAGCAGCACCAGTAGATCTTCCGGCCACTGATCCGCGTCTTGATGAACCGAAAGCTTCCGACTAGGACAACGGGATTGCCTCGAATCGATCTCCCGAAATACGGTTCTGGAATGACACAGTACAAGCATAACAAATGGTCCTTATTGGGGGTCTACACCTCTTCATGAAATTCTGTAGTAGTCGTAAAAGCGGGATAGCAAAATAAACAGCGTAGAACGGTGTCTCTCTTTTACAATTGCAATTAATTTGAAAGGTGGTGATACGCCCTCAGGACAACATCAGGCTATATTTCATCCATTGCAATCTACTTATACCAGATCCATCTAACTAATTAACTGTTTCACATAAACTAAGTACTCAAATACTTGGAAAATAAAACAAGATTGTAATAAATTAGTTATTTTTAATAGTTCAACAACACACAACAATATCAATAACTGTGAAACGTTAAAATTTATTAGTGATTAGATGATAACAATATTCACTCTTACAATAATTTTGATACTCTGACTAGTTTAGACGTTGAAATTTATTCAAAACTTATCAATGCTAATCTGTGGATTTAATACGAATAGGTATAAAACTAAACGATTAAATGCAAACAATAATATCAACTGAATACTAAAAGGAGTTACAATCAGGTATTGAGAAAGGTCACTTAAAAAAATATTTTTTATACTCTTATGATAATGCTTTCTGTTTAGCGTTATAACCCTAAAGTAGTCAAACAAACCGATTTATTAATTTAAAACAAAAACACGCAATTAATAATTATAACGCCACAAAAAGGAACAAGTCGTCGAACATTTTATCTCATACGGTAGTAAAAATTCAATTCAATAATTTTAATACTTAATTATTATGACACACGATTCAACAAGGTTAAGTATTAGCCTAGACAACACACAAAATGCAAAAACAAAATTCATTAGCGTCACAATTTTATTTTAGTAATCTATACTAATATATAAAGCTGGAGAGTTTGTTTGTTTGTTTGTTTGAACGCGCTAATCTCAGGAACTACTGGTCCAAATTGAAAAATTCTTTTTGTGTTGAATAGACCATTAATCGAGGAAGGCTTTAGGCTATAAACCATCACGCTGCGACTAATAGGAGCGAAGATACAATGGAAAATGTGAAAAAAACAGGGCAGGTATAAATCATAACTTATATCTTCTACCCACGGGGACGAAGTCGCGGGCAACAGCTAGTTTACGTATAAAGCTTAAACTTGAACACATTCACAATTATTTAATATCAATGTACCCAGAGTTGGTAGCGATATTATAATTACCACCTTTACGTGTTACGTTGATAAACGTACAAAAAATTCTTGGTGTGATATTGAAATTCGTGTTTAGACGGTGCTAAGTTAAAAAAAAATTGTAGTAAAGGAGTAGTAAAGTCCGGTGGTAGCAAAATGGTCAGCAATGTCTGATTGCGTAGGTACTTATTAATATATCTTTATTAGATAAAAACTCTGCAATTTAAGTAGCAAATGCTTAACAAGATACGTATTTAATTCAATATGGTATTTTATAAAATAATTTATCTGTTTTGTACTAAGTTTTTTGGAGCGATTCGTTGTACCCACACAAAAATTGACATGTGTAATATTACTTATATGTGTAACCTAAATGCGACGAAAAAGATCAGATTAATACCAATACTTTAAAAATACTCAGAGTATCGATCTGCACGACTTTGACGATAGTTCGATATTCTTTTAAGCATGTTAAATCATAACCATCCTCCAATTGAACGACATTAAAAAAATGAGTATTCTCTTTTATGTTCGTGTCACGTCAACATAGGTGGATATTTATGTTGACGTGATCTAGACGACTAGTAGTTCTTATGCGTGTGTTTCTTGACGCTGATCTCGATGGGCTGGCCGTCGAACGTGACGATGGTAGCGGGGCAGCGCAGCGAGCGGCGCCGGCTGCACACCCACCACACCCGCTCCCCACAGGTCTTGCTCTTCGTGTACCGGTAGCCGTGGAACCACAGGAACACGGAGTCACCACAGCTCTGCAGAACCGTGTCTCGTACTGCGTGAAATATAAAATATCTAGGTTAAATTCATTTTAATAGTACTTTAAGTCATGTTTTGTTTTCGAAAAGGACTAAAAAGTTTGTGTTGAACTCGTTCAAGCAGTCTTAAACAGAAAGGTGGCGAGGTTGGCCTGTGCATTAAATACACGCTTCTGCAATATGTATATATTGTGTCAAATTTCAGATGCTTGTTAAAGTAACTTACCTCTAAGTAATACACTAAAGGTCTGATAATACTTGTAAAAAATAGACTTTTTCATTTTAACTTTAATCAACAAGTATAACCTATACTAAACACAGTATTATGTCGAATAATTGACATTTGATGAATACAAAAACAACGTTTATTTAACATAACAACATAATGCTATAACGGTTTACTAAGCGTATTTCAGTACTGGGTATGGGACGGCGTTATAGTGTACAAAAAAAAATCGAGAGTTAAGCGTGGCGATCAATAAAATACAGAATATTTTTTTTATCTACAACTTCCTAAGGAATTAAGCCCTTGGCCGCGGGGTTTTACAAATATTTAAGTAACTTGCTAAAAGACACCCAGACTCAAAAAAAATGTGGATCGCACAAACGCTTTATCCAAGCGGGGATCCGGGAAACCAAGACACGTCGTGCAGTGGCGTGGTGACCCCAACCTCTCGGCTATCCGCTTTCAGAATTTCAAATCATAGCCGCGTAGTCACAACTCGAGATAACAATTTCCAACATTTAAATAAATACACTTCACATTCACATGATGAATAATATTAATGTCATAAGTGAAGAAATATGAAATAATTCCTCTTGTTGTTGGCATCCCTTGACCGCACGTACGCTAAAGTTAGGCCATTATGCATGGTGTTTTCGGGGCGTTTAGTTTAGCCATGATTGTGGAATACCACAATTTTTTACCTCAGCACCTTGTAAGTCACAAACTCCTATACATTAATTATAATCCATCTTGGCTAAGAACAAACACCAAATCGAATAATTAACACTAATTTGAGCTAACAATAATAGTTCAGTATCACGGACGACATCTATTTTGACCTGTAGATACTAAATTATATATTCTTTGTTCCTACAAAAACAATTGCCATAGTTTCTCAGTTACACATTTGTAAAGCAATTTAAACGTTGAGGCCTGCTCAATGCGTGTGACCACATTTCTTGTGGAGCTGTCCTGCGAAGGTGACGACAGACCCTGAACAGGTCTTGGCGTGCCTCTGGCTGCAGATCCACCACACTTTAAGGCCTGAACTATTGTTCCTTCTGTACCGATAACCGTCACAATAAAGATATGTCCGCCCGTTCTCTACGACATACGTGATATCTGTAAAAGAATATTCGTTTAATGATTTGATTGTGATAAAATAAATGTAAAAATATAATGTAATGAAATGTTTTGTGGCGTTATTACCAAGTCATAATATTACCTAAATTATAATCTTCATCATTTTCCAAAATTCATCATCCATCATCCGGTCTCGCACTAAATATGTATTTCACTGAATGTTTTGAGATGATCCGAGATTCGAACCCGGAACCTCATGCTCGACAAGAAAATAAATAATTTCATTAAAACAATATTTAAATACCAAACATTTATTTACACTATATTTGACTATTTGTTGGTAGTTTATACCTATAAATACAATTTATTTTAATAAACACGGTTATTTATAAACAATTCATACTAGAATGCACTGAATATTGAATTTACAATTCAATGTTGTTCGGGACCTCTAAAATGCCCCGGTACCAAAGACATATTTAAACAAATCGAGAAATGTCGTGTAAGTTGCAATACATTGCGAAGCTGCACAGCATAAACCACCAACATCGATGTTTCATCGCAGCAATCTATCACAACTTAAACTTTATTTCTCACCCGGTCTAAACACATGAGCTTTATGTACACATGAAGCTACATTGGGATAGACAGAATATTTTTATCTACAACTAGGGTATTATTGATTTAAAAAAAATCACTCTTGAAAACATTTATACATTGAAAACTAACACATCGGCTGGTTTCACTGCTACCCGCGTAACCGGTACGGGCCGACCGTATATGGGTAGCACCTGCAGTGCTCTGAATGAATGACACTCTGTGCACACGGAGAACAGTCAACAATGTACGGGGTCAACCCAAAGCTGATCTGTTCGTCTTCCTTACAACTGTGAAATCAGCCTTAACAATACAGCAATAGAGCCTCTTTAGACTAACTACAAAAAAAAACTTCACTCATGCACCACTATCTATTCAAGTAAAATCAGGCTAGTGCCTCCTATACCGTATTGCACAAACTCACTTTCAAAAATATACAAATAGTTATATAGTTCACTTTTCTGTGAGCGCGGCGCTATGTGTCCGTGCCATTGATAGCGATGGTTTATTTCTGGAGCTTCAGTTTGTTCGACTTCAACAAACAAACGAAAGCTGAAGACAATATTTACAAGGTTACCCACACATGGCGCCGCGCTCCAAAACGACTTCAATTGACTATGACTATAACAATTAGTCAAAACATTAAACGCTACCTACTAGGGAAAAAACAACTAACAATAATATCATATTTAGATAAAATATGTGAAGATTAAATTCATTGTACGTGTCATTGGCTTAAACTAATGTTTAAGACCTTAAATAAACACGTATTTCTGTACTTTTATATTTTAACTAGAAACAGTGCTACAATCTTTATATAGCATTTACATAATGTTTTTATACTGTTAATACGTTTGTTTTAAATATAGTACTGTACATTCGTCTACATTAATAAAAACTTACAGATTGCAAGTGATTAAAAAATAAGACGTAAATATAATGAATACTTTTATAAGTAAGTACGCCAGATATTACAATTCCATTGACATGACAACAGCATAAATGAAAACAATAATAAAAAACAATAGAGGTAATCGATTGCGACTCGGCAAAGTAATTTTGAAATTATGCAAATCCAGTAAAATTTATTTTTTATAAAACAAAATGCCTATAACTTACTTCAATATTTTCAACAAAACATACATACCTAATATAAATCAATTCATAGCAACAATGCAACCAATAATAACAAGTAATGTCTTACTACAGAATAAAGGTATACATAAAACAGAAAAGGAACTAGCATTATTCACCATCCTGACTCGCTGAGCGGAGGTTATTTCATATTCATTAGTACTAACTACACATGACATTTAGACTTAGCTAAGCAGCCCTGTAAAGGCTTTTTGCCATAAGTTTTTCTCGTGTGTGTGCCGTGGGACAGTCTTGACTAGTTCGCCATCGTCGGTGATGATGGAAGCGGTGCACTTGAGCGAGGATCTCTTGTAGCACACCCACCATATGGTATTCCCTGACTCCTTAAACTTGCGGTACCAGAAACCCTTGTGCCAGAGGTACGTTCTCCCGCAGCAGTTCTCGTAGAACACTAAGGAAAGAAATACCGTACATTTGTAAATTGTAAATATGTAATCTAGTCACTTGAAAATTAGACATGCAGTACAATTATTTCTTAAGACCAAACACACTACTAAAAGTTTTAAACGTGCAATAATGTACAGTTTACCTTTTAGACTGTAATATATACATATGTATACCTTCCTGTGTAATAATTTCAGCATGTACCAGTTACCGTACGTGTTTTCTATTATGAAGTTTATCAAACAGCCAAATTTTAATTTGAAATTGAAACTGCAGGACGTCGACTAGAATTATGATATTTATCTGCTGATGAACTGAGATTGCTGGCGTACAATGTGAGTAATCAAAAGCGACGACGCCGCGACGTTGCAAAGTCTGAAATACATGTTTGGATTGGATCACAAGAGGGTAGATTAACGAAACGATTTTGAGAAAACAAGTTTATTCGAAGTTTATTCAGGCCCATGTTATTGACAGCTTATTTTAAGACCTATTTTTATAACAGTAACATTTATTCGAGAACGACATAAAACTGCGACACAATACTACGTGCCTCTACATTCAATTCCATTCTCATTCTCAACAATGAGAAAGACAACATGTCATCCAAAAGAGTAAATAATGTAATTATACGTCGATAGAGGTTTCTCAGTCGATTCTCTTACTTATCGATGAACATAAATTTTTTTGAACTTGCAACTTTTAGGTATGTATTTATAGTTTTCATTTTCAGATACTTGTGTTTACCTAATTTACATTCTAACCTAGTCAAATTTTAACTTACCTAAACTAATCTAATGAAAGATTTATACCCAGTGGTATAATTGTTTGTAAGTTTTGACTGTTATTCTACTAAAGCATTTATTTATAAATAATGTAAATAGAAACAATTCCTAACATAAATACGTCGCCAGTTCCTCAAAAATGCCAACATATTCAGGTATGAGTATGTGTATTTTTCACTTGTATTATCTCCGAGCCACTGGTGGTGACAGACACGCGGCAGCCGCGCCACGCCTCGTTGCAGCGCCAGTACACCTGCCCTCTGAACAACTCGTGCTTCATATTGTACTTACAACCATCAATTAGCAACAAGGGCTTACCGCTTTTCGTTTTTAAGAAAATCGCTGTAAAAGAAGCTATGTATCAAATTCTAGGGACAACTTCGGCAGGCTTTCCAACCTTCGGGATAGTGAAATAAAACACATGTAGTTCTTAAGATAAAAATAAAAGAACTACTTTATTTTTCTAACAGCTTACATGGATACATTGATAATGGAATAGCAAGTGTTTAATACCAGATTAATATAATTGGTAGCTTTGGTTAACTATTGATTACATAGACATTCTATTACATTTACTAAGTTGACTTATCAAAGAACATTATTCAGTAATGTGGGCCTAAACACTAGTGCGATACATAAACATAATCTCATCTACTAAACTATTTTTTACGACCTATGACCTACAAAAATCTTGATTGATGAGATGTATCTCTTTGGATTATAAAATTAAGAAACGCAATGCTTATATGAAGACATCTAAATGTGATGGGGCCACTACGAGGCGCTATCCACCTCTACTCTATGGGAGAAAAGAGATGAACAATCTAACGTTTATAATGTTGAAATTATTTACATTTGTTGGACAACTATGATACCTTACCTGATCTCTTTCCAGTCTTGTTGACCATTAGCTCGTAGGTAAAAATAAACCGTCATGTTTATTTAATTACACAGCATGTAGGTTTATTATCATTAAATTTAATCACCTGAACAAAGACCGACCTCAAAATAATCTGAATCAAATAAACAAAGTTTTCTAATTGTATCTGGAAAATAAAATGGTTATGCCATGGCAAAAATACAATTCGCATATAGCAATTGCACTACACCTTTATAACAAATCGTCGACTCGCAATAAGAATATGAATTAAATAGAGTATCAAGAACAACTCTTCAGCTAATTCACCCACGTTCAATCCACGTTTTAATGTAATAACAGACTTTAAATTAATTAAACAAACAAGTGTAAAACTGGCAGCGGCAATGAAGAAAATATTGCGGTTTGAGTATATGGCAAGTCAATGTTAAATTGCCATTATGTGTCTCTAGATTTTTTACACGCCTGTAATTATTTAATGTTTACCGATTCCTTTACTAATGAATCTTAATTTTATTAAGAGACAGACGTATGAAAATACTGACAGATTTCTTTCTTAAGAAATTCACGCACTACGTTAACAATCTTGACCTGGTCTTTGGGTATGATGCCCCTGAGCTGATGTCTCAGCTTTGAGTTCCTGAGTATTAAAATGTTGTGGCTCAAGCTGCTTGTCGATGAAGGAATCATAACAAACCCTACTTTATCTTCCGTCAAACATTTTGAAAGTTGAGGTAGTGACGCGTCTTCTATCACAAATACTACCGTGGTCGCATCAATTCGCGGTACTTGAAATACCATTTTCTCAAATGAAAGTCTGTTGGTGGTAAACATCCGCAATTTTTTTGGCCATTGGGATAAGTTTAATTGACTTGCGTTTTTATTGTTGGGTATTTTGATGCAGCAATTTATGATGCTTACCGAGCCGTAATTCGACAAAGTCAGAGAGCCAGACCACGCTGTCTCGGCTGTACAGTCTGAAACAAACAATGGTAAGTAAAATCGTGAATACATTTTATACTGCTAAAATTAAGTAAGTAGATAATAAAAATGTATACCCCAATACTAATATTTCCTCTGCAGTTTATTAAGTACAATTTATACTGTTTAAGTGTTTCTAATTGTGTTATTGTTGTAGCTCGTGACTAAGCTACAATCGCATAAGTGATTCGATCACAGGTTAAGCTACACTTGACGCGGTTGGTCCGTAGATGGGACCCCATATTTGTCCTGACGAGTTCCTCCGTGTTACGGAAGGCACGTTTAATTGTGGGTCCCGGCTGTTATTCCAACATCTTTAACAGTCGTTACAGCTAGCCAGAAGCTTGAAAAGTCTGACAACCAGTCTAACCAAGGAGTATCGTATATAGTATATTGCTCAGGTAACTGGGTTGAGGAGGTCAGATAGGCAGTCGCTCCTTGTAAAACACTGGTACTCAGCTGAAACCGGTTGAACTGGTAGCCGACCCCAACATAGTTGGGAAAAGGCTAGGCCAATGATGATGAATGAATTGTGTTATTGTTTCAGTAATATATGAAACATAGGTACTTATTATATTTTTATTAATCTAAGCTGCTATTGCGTCAGTAGATATTAAAAACCAATCCAGACTAAGGCCAAGCAATGGTTACTAAAAAAATATATTTATGTAGTTTTTTATTTTTATTTAAAAAATATTATGAAATATTTAAAATTAAAATAAAACAATTGACTTATCTTTTATACTTTAATTACGCACTACATTAAAAAACTAAATAATTGTATTTACAAAACTTTCATAATACATAATACCGATATTGGGTCTAAGTTCGACGTCGTCTACTTACAATAAAATAAATAATTACGTTTATTTGTAAATTTCAGGCGGTAAAGCACAACGTAACAATAAAATTAAATGACACCGAGAAACGGAATAAACCGTAGAAAGAACAGGATATATTAGGTTAGCTGATAATACTCCTTGCTGGGGCTTGGGCTATAGGTAACAATGTCCCTTACTTCACACTAGCTTCTGCTTGTAGAATTTGCACAATTATATAAAAGCCTAAACTAACCAAACTCATCAGCTGTTCACAAGGATGTTTCAAACAACGAAGAGCACTGTGAGCAGTAACTTTTTATATGTAGAGTTATGGGTGTGTGTGTTCGTTTTTCACTAGCACGATAACATCCTGATAAGTAACTATCGACACCTTACACCCCTGCGGAGCCTTATTGCACTTCCAGTACATTCTGTCACCTTGTTGCCTTTTACAATTGTATCTGAACCCTTTGATTTGAAGCAACGGTGTACCTCTCTTTGTGTACAAAATTTTTGGACCTAAAACAAAAAATGTATTAGAAATTTTAACGATTTATTTCAGTTAAACCATACTTCCCGTGATTCAATAATTATGAAGAATATTTTGACCTTGTGCATCACGATACATTTTGTACTGTAATGTTTTGATATTACTTTACGATAACTAGCAGTAAAATGAAACATAAATGTCAAAGCAACAAATATAATTAAGAATAAAAGGATATCCCAGCAAAATATAAACTGCATGTACTTTAGGGCACTTTAGTGTAATACATAGATAGGTCAACTGAAGTTAGGGAACCCTTAAAATATCGATTGTGAAAAAAAAACAAAACCATAATCTCGTACAAATTAATCATGAAAATCAGTACATAAGAGGAACAAGTATATGTAGGCACACATTTTATGCGTTTAGCATATTCATTTCACCATTCTAATTTTATCAGTCGTTTACTAAAAGGGGGTGTAGAACGTGCATCCTATGCATACATTAACTTATCATCCTCTTACTAAATGTGCTGTCAATGGTTATGCACCTTCTTTTCTTTGATAATAACTTCATTCAAGGTGGTGATGGTGGCTCGGCAGCCGAAGCAGGCCCTCCCGCAGACCCACAGGGACTTGGCGCCGTTGCTGCGGTTGTTCCGATGAAACCTGTATCTCCCCATCTGTATAGCAGGTTTACCAAAACGCGTCACTGTAAATACCGGCACTAGAAACGGTAAAGACATGTTAAGAACTGCACATGGTGTTTAATAAAAATATTTTTTTATTGATGAATCTTGTTTTAATTGTTTATAATTATATCGAATCCAGAATCATGCAATTAACTCATATTCTCACACAAGTGTATAAGGTTTTGGTCGGGAAGTCGAAAACAAAATGAAAAATAATATATGAAAAATAATATAATAGAATAAATTCAAAAAAACGTCATACTGACATATTTTTTTACCTTTTTTAAAAACATGACGTCTTAGTTTGGAACAAAATTATTTTTAAAAGTTTTTTAAATGTGTTTCTTCTGAGATGTCGTCAGATAGAAAGGTATGGAAGGAGAAGACATCTTGCGCCGACCCCAAATAATAATTGGGAATAAGGGCAGGGGAACGATTATGACGAACAAAGACTGTTACTTGCTGTAGTTAGATATATTTATAACACTCAAAATTAACAACAACAAACGCAGCCGAATTATGTTTGCAACGGCAATTCCTTGGTAAGGTTAATGATTATGTTCTCCCTTTATTTTAACAATGACACTATCGAACGTGGTGACGCTGGCCTTGCAGCCGAACGTCCTTGCTTTGCTGCACCGCCACCAAGCTGAAGGGGTGTTGCTGTTATTGTTCTTGTTATATCTGTAATTGCCGAACACTAAGACAGGTCGCCCGTAACGAGACTCTGTGAAATGAGCTGCAATCAAACGTGAGAGCATTTTCAATCTGCTTGTACTTATCAGTGAAGTGTTGGAGATTTTAAAAGCTATTGATTAGCTATGTATATCGTACAAAAAAGGTAAACAAGCCAATGCTATGGAATAAAGTTGTTTTCACTGTGTTCAGAAATGCATACTTATATCTTTTTTTATCTAGCCCACTGTATCCCACTTCTAGGCAAAGGCCTTCCCCAAATCTTTCCATGATTCTCTGTCCTGGGCCTCATATATCTTTAGTCCTTAAAATTGTTTCAAAAGTGAATAAAAACGAAATCATAAGGCACTATCGATTAGTAACAAAATATTTAATAAAATTGAAAGTAAGGTTGACATATGAATAAAACACAAATAAAAAAAATAGCCGTAAACATATAAAACCTGAAAAGCGTCTGAATTTCAGATACAAAGACATTAAAACTTTTGAAAAAGTTTACGTTTGAAGAAATAAAAGTGAGGGCACAGGATCTAAGAAGAATGAAAAATCTATAATGCCTAGTTAGTGCCGGGCACTTCAATTTGGTGATGATGATGGCACTGTCCTACATTTGTTAAAATGGTATAGTTTTGACTATTCATGGTTATGAGTATGTCTGGCAGCTATGATGTCGTCATCAGCCAGTATGAGTGAGGCACGGCACCCACTCCTCCTCTTGCCGCAGAACCACACGGACTTGACACCCCTGCTCCTGTTGTTTTTGTAGTAGGTACACGAACCAACATCGAGCACTTGTGTCCCAAGTCTAGATAATCTGAATCTAGGTTCCATATTTTCTGAATGAGAGTAACCTGAATAAAAAAGTCTTTGTTTTAGCACTTGCTATTGTCCGCGACTTCGTCCGCGTGGGCTTCAGTTTGCAGCACGCGGTAGTTTATGTTGCCGTGGGAATTCCAGGATAAATGTGTGATCCCATTACCAGGAGGTAGCTTGGAACCAGGAAACGTAACAAACAAACTTACTTTCACATTTATACATTAAGTAAATTAAGGATGCTATATGTCACAAACGCCACATACTTTATTACAATATATGTCTTCTCTTCACCTCAACGAAGATTGGGAATCTTAAAAATAAATAAATAGAAAAAAAACATTTTATTTATCTTACAAAAGTCATACAAAGTGATTATTCAGTGATTATGTTCGCCGTTACACTTGACAATAGTATCGTGGTATGTTTTGAGGGAAGCTCGACATTTACTGGACGTCCGGCTGCAAGTCCACCACGCGACGTCGCCGTGACTCTTGTTGTTCCTGTTATACCTGTATCTGCCAAATATAATCACCGGCCTTCCGGAACGAGAGGTGGAAAACACAACTGAAAAGGAAATGCTACTGCGAATACTTAAACTATATATAGTTGGAACGTTTTAAACCCCATTCAGATGATAAGGATTTCATTGTATGTACAACACTATGATGATACTGATCCTGTAACAAAATCCATCGCTTCTCACTCTAATACTACATTACTAATGCTCTACTGATGGTGAAGCCGGATAGAAGAAAAAAAACGATTTTTTTTGTACGATGATGAGATTTAATCGATACAGATTTAATATCTGAACTATATTGAGATGCAATAAAATGATAGTTAGATAAACATAAACTACAGCTACAATTATTCGATTAAATATGTGTCGACAAAATATTTTTTGGAGCGATTTAATATTTATTTCAATAAGCTCGCAATTTCCTCAAATTTACTTAAAACTAAAATATTATAGGAATTACATGTATACATTTATAGCACGAAAACATGCCCTTATTTATTTCTAGTTCAAAGTGTTACAAAATTTTAATAATAATTAATATTATTTCTAAGATTCTTTGGTTTTCCAAAATTTAAACGAGATTTAATATTTTCGCAAATCACTTAAGTGAAAGGGAAATAACTATTTGACTAATCACTAAATGTAATAATATTGACTTAAAAATACGATCCTGCTTGTCTTACACCAGTGTTCTAGTGGTTTATCATGGTCTATTGTTTTATCAGATTAATTGGTTATAGTTTACTCAGAACTCAGAATTTCTCTGAATAATCAACAAGATTAACCCCATAACTTCCCTGACAAAACTGTGTGTCTGACAACCTGCATGGTTAATTTTTTTTTAATTTATGAAACAAATTCTTATCATTGATTCAACAAGATGAAAAGTGTAAAACCGGTTGACACATACGTTCATGGGCGTAGCCACACTTGGGCAAGCTGGGGCGCCTCACCCTGGCTCTGACCTATAAAAAGCTTTACTAATAACAACCATAATATCCGTAAGAAAGAGATGGAAGTGGCGGATCTGATCACGATTTCGGATATGCGATTTTATCCCAGCGTAAAAACTGCGCTCGTTTTTTTTTCTTGCCTAGTCATGTACGACTTATACAATAGAGCGATCATTTAGCACGTCCCGCGGATCAAAACGCGGCTTCGCGCAACCATGAGCGCAAGTGTTCTGAACGGCCTGTGTATGCTGAGTGAACACAGAACATGGAGAGCCGAGTCAAAACATAATTTTTTGGAAGTGCTAAATAGGTTCAGCCAGAACAAAAGAAATTACCGGGGGAGGGGGGAGGATAAGTTGAATACTGCCCCACCCTGAGCCCATGGATTTCTACGCCTATTCATACGTTAATATTTAGAATACATCATATTTAAACTTTCCCTGTTGGGTAGCCGCGTGGTTGTGCTGCCGGTGGAGTTTCACGACTCCTGTCTCCGTTGTGAAGAGTATGGCTCGGCAGTTGGTGAGCCGCCACTTGACGCAGCGCCAGCTCTTCGTGCTAACACTGTCGCTCGAAGTAGTCGAAGCTGAATAGTTATAGCGATAGTTGTTCAATAATATCACCGGCCTGCCGAACCTCGATGTTGTGAATGACAGGTGATCTGAAAGAATTTACGACTAGTTAAAATAAGAATCTTTAATTTACCCTTGAGTGTAAATTAGGCAGAAAATATGATTACCTTGCTTGTATCTTGCTCAGCCATTGGGTTTATTTTTTAGTATATAAAATATGGATTTATGAAACTTAGATTTTGAATAAAACCATATTTTACAGACGCTTTTAAATATATTAGTATTACAAATCAGTTACAGCTATATTATAAATTTATAGAAGATTTTCTAGTTGACTAATTTATTTCACTCAATTAAGTTCTTTACGAAGAATAGATAATATATTATATTGACGACTAGTCGCCGCTTAAGTGCAGAAACAGATACAAATGCATCATCAAACATGACAACTATTAATCTAAAGCCAGAAAATCTAAGAGCTTACCGAGGCCATTACTTTGCTTAAAATTATATAAAACTAAAACAAGTATAGGTACTTGTTTTCTCACGCGTACTTATCGGGATTGGCTGATCGGCCAATCCTTAATCATTTAATAAAGTATACTTGACATTAGAAACATCGAAAGGCATAAAAATCGTGTGAACCCTTTCTAGTTTATATCCTTTTGGGGGGATGATTGTTCGTCGTACTCGTTAGTGGTTGTGCGGGCGCGGCAAGCTCACGATCTCACTGCCCACGGTCCAGAGGCTAGCGCGGCAGCCGGCGCTCCACTTCACACAGCGCCAGTTCTTCTTCAAAGTAGTATCAGTTCTATTGTACCGCTTGCACCAGTTGTATCGATAATTGTTTAACAATATTACCGGATTTCCTTGCGTCGATGTAGTGAACACAGCATCTGTAACAAACGTTATTATGTACTAATGTTATGTACTTGCTTACTTTTAAGTTGAAACATTTAATACCTCGGTAGGACCAAACAAAACATGAAAACTTTCAGTAAAAATAACAAAACAAAATAATTGTACCTGATATGAATTATACATTCCCAAGTTCTCACGATAATAAGATTTTTAATAGTCATTGGTACACAATTTGTGATAACACACATAAACATGGTAAGATTTAAGCTTCCTACAGATAACATTTTAACTACATATTTGACACAGATAACAGGATTCTTAATTCCTAATGACTAGAACAGCAATTAAATCCCTACGATAAATACTTAAGATTGATACACTCATACACCTTTAAATAATGCTACTGTATCTACTTGTTTAAACGAGATGCCATTTCCGCCACGTACTCGTGCCCCTCGCTTCTATGACTGCAACAGCCTTACTCCAAGAGGTAGGCCCCTCTCCCTACACAGCAAACGTGGTCATTTTCACAAAGCTTGATATATACATTAGAGACATATTTGCGCGCGGCGCGTGTATGTATATGTGTGCATGCTATTAGCAACCATTGTTTCTTATTATAGAAGCCTTAATTAGTTGACAATGACACAAAAATGAAAGCTGTGTTAGTACACAACGTCCTGTTTGCCTACAAAGGTTAGTTATAGGTACTAGGCGCGCGTGCAAATGTGACACTACAACATCTTATAGAGATCATATATAATTCTAGTGATTATGCCCACTCTTAGTATATATAATCTTGTCATTATACGTGGTGACGGCTGCCCTGCAGTTGCTGGACCTGTATTTGGAGCACACCCAGTTCTTCTGAGGCCCTTTGTAATTGGCACGCTGGTAATATCGATATTTCCCGATCTGTATTATAGGTTTACCAAATTTAGAAGTAGTTATTGTTGGACCTGAAACAATGACTTTTGTAGAAACTTTTCCTAAATCTAAATATATTTCATTTTCTGTAAAACGTGAGGTAGAAAATAGTAGGCAGTGTACCCAAAGGTCTCTTTTTCAAAACACAGAGGGTATAAAACCTGTGAAGACACGCCAACTTCAAAGGTTCATACTTCATACTTTCGACGTATTCTGGTAAATGATATCAAATACAGAAAAAAAAATCAACGACCCAAAAAGGAAGTACGAAAAAAATGCACCATAAATTATTTAGTAACTATATTTCAAAAATCATGCAAACATAGATGCGTTCCTAAAAATACCGTAGAATGAGTACCTACTGAATACAGTTTTCGTTAGTCTTATTGTAAAAACAAGATAAATACACACATCAGGGTAAAAAAAATATAAATGAATTTATCATGAAATATGAATAACACTTTATTTTACATCAAAGATAAAAATTATAGCATTGAGATTAAATACAGTTTTAGGGTACAATAGAGGTCTAATTGCTAATAGCGAGATCATCAGATAGCGTTTAGATCATCGAAATATTATAAATAAAAAATACAATTTAAAGAAATTAGTGATTATGCTCATTCTTAGCCGCGATGATAACTGACTCTATTGTTGTAATGGAAGCCCTGCAGTTACGACTCTGCCATTTAGCACAAACCCATATGGCTTTAGGCCCCCTTGAGTAACTTCGTTTGTAATAACGATACTCCCCAATCTGAATCAAGGGTTTACCGAATTTCGATGTGGTAAATACAGGATCTGGAAAAAACTTGAGTTTAAGACAATTTTTTGGTATTTACTTTACTGTGATACACATCCAGAATTGTACAATAAAGTCCGATCCATACTATCTTCATCTTAAATTCCTAACCATTAAAAATTTAATTTCACTTAAACTTTTCAATTAACCTAGTAAACAGTTAGCTTTTTAATCAAACATAAACTTAACAAAAAAAATATCAAGTATTGGGCAATCCGTTCCAGAAATAATAATTAGGTAATCTTGAAATTTTCTGAGAATAAAAACAGCTTTCAAATGATGAAAGCTTTCGCAGTTTCATCACCGATTTTAAATCACTAATAATCCCTGATTCTAATCACACATCATATTCATACGGGACATTGAAAAAAAGGCACACATGTAAATATAATTATCAAAAAAGCCCGCGTATCAACGATGGCATTTGACATTTCAGCCATTTTGCGACATTGTGCATCACTAGCGCTCCTAGCGGCACAGCGAAACATTAGTCCGCATAGTAAAACCTTTTCGAAATGCACGATGTAAACTCATGATCTTCATTTATTTATCGTCAAACTACACGAATATTTTTTAGACACAAAAAGTTAGAAGTATTAAGCATAACTCTATACTCTATACTATAACTCTATACTCATTCATGCATTTAGTAAAATCCATCTGCAAATCATGGTGCCTTAAACGTGACAGAAATGTATCTAATTCCTTTCATGTCCCGTCATTACCCATGAGAGGATACATAAACAAATTCGGAACATATATGAAGTGAAAGTACCTATTATAACTTTATAAATTCAATTTAAATGTTACGAGTAAGACAGTATAAATCCTAACTAAGGCTCAATAAACTATTCATGTTCATTTTAATACCAACAGTGTCTTTCAGATTATAAGACAACACATCTAAGAGTATATACAGCCTATCTTTGAGATTTCATTACAGTCGAACATTCATTCCACAACTTAGAAATTAATTAATTAATATAGCAATACTACCTACCTGAATTACTTCAGCTGTCATTTGTGTGTAAATGTAGTTGTGCACGTAACGGCGCCGGCCCGGGCACTGACGCTGCGCCGCGCGGACACTGACGTACATAAATCTATAGACACTGTATGCACCGATATTTACCTATAAAGCTCCTGACGGAACCTAGCCCTGTCTCGTCCCGGGAATAACCTTGATACAGCTATAGCTACATTGAAATAAACAAAAGCGTAGGTGTATCGATTTTAAAGGGGTAATACGCCCGCTGGATGCATGCGTATTCGTGTAAACTATGCACCAGAAATATTTCATTAAATAAGATAACAGCTACTAAAATTGTATAGAAAATATTTTGCATAATGAAAGAAGAAGCCTCTTAACCATTTCACCATCATTTGGAATAGGTGTAATGGTTGAATAAAAAGTTTGACTTTCAATAACAGTTTAGTAAAAATTTATTAGTGTATTTTCCTGGTACCCGGTTTGTGTAAGCTTTATGTTACTTGTTAATATTTTTTTCTTGTTTTTATACAAAAGATGTTTTGCAAAAAGGACTTGTTTTTAAATGATCATGTTATGGACTGTTTTAAAAAGTAAAATGTTAAACATGAATAAAATTATTAATTTAAATGATTATATTTTAAATTAAGAGCTTGTACAAATTAGAAGCAGTAAGACGTAAGTAAGTAAGACGTAAGAGCACAAATTTTAAATGGAATCGTCTTCTGAGGATCTAATACATGTCTTGTTAAGGTGTACACAGTACACGGCGTGGGATCTTACGACACATTAGGGGTGTACTTCCCTTTAGCTTTCTGCATTTCGTGTTAAGGATGATTATGTAACTGACCAGATATCTTGATAATTTTATCTTCGATCGTAACAACGGATGCTCGGCAGTTTCTGGAAGACCATTTACAGCACAACCAAGAGACTCTGGGGCCCTTACAGCGACTATGTTTGTGGTAGCGATGGTTTCCAATATGCATTATTTCGTTACCGAATCTCGAATGAGAATACCAAACATTTTCTGAAAAACAAATTAAAAATGATTACAAATAGATTGGCGGCTGGTTCAATCAACGCGAAATGCGATCGAAAATAACTTAATTTTCGATCGTGTGTTTGTCTGAATTTAATGACAATATACTTGCTTAAAACTTCGATCACATACCTATACAGACCTTGAACTTATTTTCTACCTTACCAGGTGGTTTATAGTGGCAGACAAATGAACCATAAGTGTAGTTGAGAATTACGAACTTCATCAATTATTAATTACCTGATTTTATTATGGTTAAAGAATTTTAAAACCTTAGTTTGTTTCGTGTTTCACTGGTCTTTAACCAAAATAGTGGTATAGTAGTAGTAATAGTAGGAAAAAAGCTATATTTCAAGAGAGGATAAGCAAAATTTTCAAAGTCCAATTTTGGTACTTTCGGTAAAGTGGTTTATTTGATTGAAAAATGGATTCTCCATTGTTCAGCAAAACAAACCACTACTTTAAAGATCACATCTTAGTTCCAAATAAATAAATCATCTCAAGAATCGCCTTAAGAATAAACTTTTTGTTGTATCAAACAAATTTATTAGAAAAAAATTACAAACAACATAATATGCACTTAACTCGCATACATTTACACTATTAACATTATATTTTTCGTCTTCTTACAATAATTATACGTTATTATCCAAACGCAAAATTAAACACTAACATAGTTAACAGGCTTTACCTAGTGCCTACTGCAATTATAATATTTTTAAACATAATAATACTCAAGTAAATAATCAAACTTTAAATAAATATATACTCAAGAAAATAAAAACTCTAAATAACTTTAGATTCTACTAGGGCTACTACAAGAATCTACAAGACACTCAACTCTAAGGATGATTATGTTCAACAATGTCTTTAACAACTTGATTATCAAAAGTGGTGATGGCGGCTCGGCAGCCAACAGTCTTTTTAATGCAGAGCCAGAGGCATTTAGGGCCAGTCCTGTAACAGTTATGCTGGTAATATCGATAGTGGCCTCTCTGCAACATCGGCGTGCCTCGTCTGGACTGTGTCATAATAAGATCTGCAAGTGACGAACGTAGAATAAAGAATATAGTCGTCAAAATTTAAAGATGGTATTCAAAACTAAAATTACTATCGTCAAGGGAAAACAACATATGAAGGTATGTAAAATTATAATGAATCAGTTATTTATTCAGTAAAATTAAACAAAAAATGACTTTGAGAACAATATTTTGAAGTTAGCGATAGTGAAATTGATTTCTTGACCTCAGAGGGTCATGTGTATGGTTTCCATTTACAGCGATGATGTCTCCTTCGAAAGTTTTTATGGAGCACCTGCAGCCGGAGCTCCACTTGACACAGACCCACAGCTTGGGGCCGCCGCCGCCAACGCGCCTCGAGCTGTGCCGGTAGTACCGGTGCTCGCCTATCTGCACCATCGGCCTGCCTTTCCTTGAGGTTATAAATCTTGCTGCTGTGATTATAAAATAAATACTTTTAAACAAACTGATTATACAGACCCCAGTCATATTTTAAACACCATTTCTGTACCTAAAAATCAAAAAGTTTCACAAAAACTACAAACAAAACTCAAAATAAAAGTAGTGAACTAATTTATTGTTAACCACAAGGAGTAATTAAAATAAAAAAAAATATTTTATTCACAGACTACATAGGCCCACAGTGTTAGTAATATTGTTAGTGTAAAATGATCTTAAAAAATATATGAGTACATTAAACGAAATATAAATTGTTGTTGACGCGTTCAGATGCGTAATTAAAAACAACACAAAGTAATACTAACGAAAGCGGATTAGGAATAAACAGAAAAGCATTCTTAAATCTAAATGGGATGATTGTGGACATTCCTGATTTTGATAATTTCATTATCATGCGTCCATATCGATGCTTTACATCCAGACCATCTCTTAACGCACACATAGAATCCTCTGAGACCCTTACTGTTGCTGTGCTGGTTATAGCGGCCGCCTCCGTACAGTATTACTGGTTTTCCAAATTTTGTTGTGTCGAATAATATAGGTCCTACATAAAAGAAACGGTAATTGTAAGTAATGCAGTTAACCAAAAAGTATTGAAATAAACAAACTTTAACAACAATAATAATCTGTATATTAAAGTTTGTACAATTGAGAGTCAATTGTATAAACAGAAGTAAAAAAAAAGAAAAAGAAGTACCAGAAGGATTGTTTATTTAACAACGGCATTACAAACACGTATTCATCGGGATTGCCTGACTAGTTTCGTACTCAACCGGAGTCCTAAATGAGCTGTCACGGCGATGACGAACCCGTCGCATCGCCCTTCAACCACGATAAAAACGCGTGAATAAACCTCTCTTGAATAGAAATAGATTATAATTATATAGGTACGTATATATGTGGTTTTACCAAACGCACTAAAATATTTGTCCACGAAATTTATTATGCATTAAGAAGTGTTACATAGCCCCTACATAACATCATGTTATTTTTTCATATGTATGATTACTACATATTGTTGTCACTAAGAAAATCCATTTAATTCACTGAATTTACACATCAATTTAACAACACTTGATGTAAAATTTATCTAGACAATCAAATACATATCTGCTAAGAATGCAAGCAGTTACAATTAGGTTTTAAGGAATACAATAATATTATTACAATCAAAATCTTTGTATATTCTACCATTTTATCATGCAAACATTGATACAGTTTCTCATCAGAAATACCACGTAGTTATGGCTATTGCTATACATCATACAACTTATCACCTAGGAAATCCGATACTGAGTTATAACATTTACTAATTAATAAGTAGTTAGCCTCATTTTGAAAATTACTACTAGATTCTCTTTAACGCTACCGACTTTCAATATAACCAAGATTCTAAATTTTAACTATTAATTCTAACTCGGATATCATGCTATCTGAGTATCCATAGATACCTGCACTCAATGCAATGAATGCACTCAAATTACAGCGAACCAAGTAAACAAATAACATAATTACACATCACCTGCGCCTGGTTCTACGATGTTGCATGCTGCTGAAAGGCGAAGATACCTGCACCTATACTACGTACTAGAAGGCACCACAGTAGAGCAAGTACGCGAACATCTTAACTCAATATGTGGGAACGACAAATGCACGGTTGAAAAACTGAAATCACGTGGGCATTATGCGTCGTTCAAACTCGGAGTTCCATTGAAGCAGGCCGAAAATATAATGTCATCTGAAAACTGGGCTGAAGACATCTGCATTAAACCCTGGCGGCAGAACTTTCGCGCCAAAGACAATAACGATCAAGCGTCAACCGCGATTCCATGAAATGCAAATATGCTACCAAAATGTTCGTGGCCTAAGAACAAAAACTAATATGTTTCTTAATAATGTTATGGAAAGTGAATATGATATTATAGCATTAACTGAGACCTTCCTTACGAGTTCAGTGTCTAATGGTGAACTTTTTCCTCCGGGTTTTCATGTGGTTCGTAAAGACAGACCAGGTGATTGTGGATGGGGAGGAGTTCTACTCGCGATTCGTGATCGTTATAATGTTAAAATAGTTACGGATATTGTTAGTATGACTGATGACAAAGAATTAATATTTGCAATTGTGACATTTAAAAATATAAAATTTTTATGTTGTGTCGTATATCTGCCACCAAATTATAAGGATGAGCAATATTTGAATGTTTTGACATGTATAGAAAATGTGATTTGTACTTATCCCGACCTGAATGTTCTAATCCTAGGTGACTTTAATTTAAACTCTTGCAGTACCAATATAAAGACTACTTTTGACTTTTTTTGTGAATTCTGCTCGCTTAAGCAATATAACACAGTCTTGAATTATCGCGGTGGTATGCTAGATCTGGTGCTGGGCAATTTTGAACCTAAACAGATAGTGGTATCTCTCAGTGAAGATCCTCTGGTAAATATCGATCAGTACCATCCTATGCTCGATATAATTATTACATTTCCGGGCTTTTGGATATCATCGAGGGTGTCATCTCCGCAACAAGTGACACCTCGCTCGAATACCAATACAGATTGGAACTGGCGTAAGGCGGATTTTCAAGGTCTATATAGGACTTTGATTGAAATAGACTGGTCGGACTTGTTAAGAATAAGCGATATTAACTGTGCTGTACAGCTGTTCTACGATAAGCTATACGAAATTATAAATCTGTTTGTGCCTATTAAAAAACAATTGTCAGACAATCAGCGATACATATATCCAAAATGGTACAACGTAGAAATAATAAAAAATATACAAAACAAACACTTTCATCATAAGCGATTCAAAAAAGAGGGCAAAGAATTTAACAAGGCTATGTTTGTATATTATAGAGAGAAGGTTAAGAAATTGATTGACTGCGAATACCGGAAATATATGACTGTATTACAAAAAAATATCATTGACGATCCAGTGCAATTCTGGAAATATGTAAAGGAGAAGAAAAACGATAGAAGGTACATAGATACATATATATATGAAAATACTGAAGTGACAGATCAAGCCGCAGCCGATGCCTTTGCTAAATATTTTGCGTCCGTTTTCCATGCAGAGAAACCCGAGCTAAACCCGGATACTGCTGCAAAAGCTGCATATGCACATATACATCGAGATGTGGCCTCCGTTTCCATCACGACAGTAGATGAAAATGATCTGAAGAAGGCAGTGAGACGCCTTAAGCCAAGATCGGCTGGGGGGCCGGATGGCATTCCTGTCTTCTTAGTTAAGGACTGTATATCAGTTCTTGGGCGGCCACTTCTGTATTTGTATAATCTTTCATTGACCCAGTCAAGATATCCTGAGATCTGGAAGCTATCTCGAGTCTCTCCTGTTCCTAAAGGAGACGGAGGCACACATGTTACTTCTTTCAGACCTATAGCTGTCCTATCCGTTTTTGGTAAGATCTTTGAAGCAATTCTAAGTGATTCCATCAAGCGCCAAATCGGTCACCAGCTGCATAATGATCAACATGGGTTTCGTACAGCTCGCTCCACCACCACCAACTTGGTCGCGCATGTAGACTATATCTGCTCACAAATGGATAAGCGAAGGCAAGTTGATGCGGCTTACTTTGACTTCCAGAAAGCCTTCGACCTAGTGGATAACGATATGCTATTGAAAAAGTTGGCGATTGTTGGATTCGTACCAAAGCTCCTCAATTTTTTTTTCTTGTTACCTTAATAATCGACGTCAATATGTGCGGCTCAATGGATATAACTCTGGAGACTACTTTACTAGGTCAGGAGTGAGTCAAGGTAGTACGTTAGGACCTTTGCTATTCGTGATATTTATCAACGATTTACCAGATGTTGTTTTGACTTCAGAGTGTCTCCTATTTGCGGATGACCTAAAACTAACGCTGGGTATTGAAACTGAGGCTGATGCCGTGACATTACAGAGAGATATTGATGCTGTGTCTATATGGAGTCAAGAAAACCACCTTCCGTTCAATAATCTCAAATGTAAAATAATAACGTTCACGCGAAAATCACAGCCCATTATTGTTAATTATAAGTTGACTGACGCTCCTTTGGAAAGAGTTAAAGAGATTAGGGACTTAGGATTACTATTAGATTGCAAATTAGACTTTCACACGCACATCAACAAAATTTGTAAGTCAGCGCACAAAATGTTAGGGTTTGTCATAAGGACTGCGTCACAGTTTGATAATACACGGGTCGCAAAAGTATTGTACAATGCCTATGTGCGCAGTAAACTCGAGTACGGTGCAGTTATCTGGAATCCTTATGAAGAGAAATACGTTCTAATGATTGAAAAAATACAACGTAAATTTGCTCGATGGATTTATAAGAAACAGTACGGATACTATCCCTACTTATACCCTTCCTTATTCGTGTCTGGTATGGTGGACATTGAAACGTTGAAATTTAGAAGGGCAATGTCTCAAGTCATGCAATATCTGTCCATAATTCACAATAGGATTGATAGTCCCCAAATACTAGAGCGTGTCCGCATCTTAGTCCCTGGGAACGTGTCGGCAAACTCACAGGGACAGGTGGCGCCTCGGCGCCGCCCGCGACTGCTGGAGCCCCCCCGCGCACGTACCGAGCGCGCTCGTCAAGCGCCCACCAACCGCGCACTCCGATTTATTGGGGACATACTTGCACAGCACCACGAGCTAGACTTATTTGCCGATGGATTAGGACATTTGTGTAAAGAATTTCAAATAATTTTAAATAAATTGTAGCCATCAAATTGACATAATATTGTTAGTTATCATAATTAACTGTAATTAATTATTATTTTAATTGCTAGCTGCGTTTTGTTTTTCTTATTTTTTTTTTTTTTTTTTTTATTATTATTGCTATTTTATTTTAATATTAATGTTATTTATGGACTCAGATTGTATTTTTTTTTCCTATGATATTATTGATCAATTTTTAATTATGATTATTCTGCTCATTCCTGACATTGTTAAATAATTTTGCATTGTTAAATATAATGACGAGGATGTGTAACACCGAACTATTAATCTTATAAGCGTTTTGGATGTGTCATCTGTTAGCTTGTAAGATGAAATGAAATGAAATAAATAAATCACCTTGCAATTAGCCCAGTAAATGTATAAAGGCAGTAAAAGTCTAGCAGACATATTTCGGCTGAATGATATGGACTTAAGACCAGTCGGACTTAATGATTTTTGGAGCACTTTTAATTTATTCGATCTGTTGGAAACTAATGACAGCGTCTATACTGTGGCCGCAACTGGATTAGTCAGGAATATAAACGACGCAAATACTGCTAGTAACATTCCACAAACAAACAAACCCCCGACACACTTGGAAATGAAATTTGTCATAATTATATAATTTTACGAATCCTGCCTTGTATCTGATACTCATATTTAGCAAAAGTGAGAGAAAAGGAAGTAATCAAAATAAATGTAATTTAACATCCATCGGCCACGGCCGTCTAAGAGTGATCATCAAACAACTGGTCTGCTTTTTATGACCCAGTAGAAATCTTCATGAACTTCCTTTGACTTGGGAAAGGCGAAGGGGTGTGCCAGCCTCTTGAACCACCGGAATGCTTCGCTTTCGCAGACTATTGCGAAAACAGCTAATCCGTTCGAGAGTTACGATGCGGACAGATAGACTTACACACAAAGTCACGACAAATTTATAACACCCCACCGTTTTTCGGGTCGAGGGTAAGAACGAAAATCTTTACGATACTTTATTATTGATAGGTACCTTAATACTTTTTGAATGCAAACTATAATTAATATATTAGTGGTGATTGTGATCCGTGGCGGCAGCAGCTAGTCCCATATTAATCAGTACAACGAACGCTCGACAGCCGCGGTTCTTCTGAACACATCTCCAACGCGTTCTGGCGTTCGTTGGATTCACCTTAGCACTATACTCCTTGTTAAACCGGTTTCCTTGGTATATAAGCACTGGCCGACCTTGCTTTGACGTTGTAAAGAGTAGACCTAAAAAAGAAAAGCAGGGTTAATAAATTATAATCATCATCATTCTAGCCTTTTCCCAATAAAATTATGTTGGGAACGGCTTCCAATCTAACTGGATACAGCTCAATACCAGTGTTTAAAATAAGATTTCTAAAAAGTCTTTATAAGCAATATCGGTGACAGTTCATGCTTTAGAAGTGAGAAGAACGAAACAAAGAAAACAGGACAAAGGTTCAATTAATAATTTAATCAAGGACATATGTGCTTCGCACAAGTATTGGTGATAATTGTATTATCTATTATGTGACTACATATTTATTTTTCTATATTTTTAAGGCGATATTTCAGTCCACTTAAAAACCGAAGGTTTGATGGTGCATTGATCGATTTCCTTCGTTTAAGAACATAGCTTCTAAAGCCGATTTTAGGATGGTTTATGACTAGTCATGATTATGTTCACTGACGACCCTCACTAATTGCAGTTCGTTCAGCAGTACAGCCATGGTTTTTCTGTACACATCTCCAACGGGTTCTGGCCTTTAGAGGGTCAGCCGTAGACCTGCACTCCTTGTAGAATCGATTCCCTTGGAAAATAAGCACCGGTCGACCTTGTTTCGATAATATAAAATCAAGTGCTAAAAAGAAAACACAAGAGCTGGTTTTAAACTAAGTTTTAAACTATCATCATTCCTGGTGGTTCTTGGTTTCATACTTTTTACAAATTATGTTTTAAAGAACAAAAGCTACTCATTTCAGGAGAAATAAAAATTTAATTTTAATTAACTGTTATAATTCATCAAGGACCTGACTCAGAAAATGCTTCATGACACATTTGTCTTAAAACATCTCTACAGATACATGACTGAGTTTTACGTAGAAAGTCTGTTAAAACATATTAAATATGATTATGTTCATTGACAGTCCCTATGAATTTCATGTTAACGAGCACAACGGCCGCTCGACATCCTTGGTACCTCCGCATGCATCTCCAACGACTCCTGTTGCTGTTGGCACTGACAGTGGCCTTGTTGTATCTGTTGCCCTGGTATATAAGTGCTGGGTAACCTTTCTTAGATGTTATAAACTTAATGCGCTCTAAAAATTTCAGACAAATTTAGTACTTATTTATATGTAAATAATACTAAATACATTTTAAAAGTAAAAAGATATATAAAGGTATGAGAACTTTCATGAAACACACGTTGACATATATCATTATTTATATATATTAAATTTATTTTTTTGGCAATATAACACAAGCAATATCTAATAGACTATTTTATACCCTTAATTAGGAGAAATTGTATGTGTATGAAACTATTACTAAACAACTGGATCCTTTTCTTTCTTTTGCGAAATGGGGTAACATTTTATATGTGATTATGTTCATTGACTATCCCGAAGAATTTCATGTTTACAAGCACGACGGCAGCTCGACACCCACGGTTTCTCTGGACGCACCTCCAACGTGTCCTAACGTTCGCATCACTGCCGGTGGGCTTGAACTCCTTGTTGTATCTATATCCCCGGTGTATAAGGGCTGGGCCACCTTTATTTGATTTGATAAACTCGATTTCATCTAAAAATTAGTAGGTACAATTTTGGTGAAGTCATTTTATTACAGAAGTCGAGTCACTTTTTGAAGACACATCTTTTCAATCTCCCGCGATCTTGAAGAAACTTAAATGTGGCAAGAAACTTACTAAGGCCATAATAATACTTAAAGATATATAAAAAAAACAGCGATTTTCATTAAAAATAGAAAGCTATATTTCGAACACTAGTAACTTACTGCTAATCATTATAATCTAATTATATGTAATATAATCAATTACGTATACCGTTTCAGCGTAATTCCACGCCTACTTTATTATCAGTAAATCTTGCATGAGTCACACTTCGTACATCCCTATTGTAGTATACTATCGTGATTATGTCCGTTGACTACCCTAACTAGTTGCTCTTCGATGAGTACGACAGCTGCCCGACACCCGTGATTCCTCTGGACACATCTCCAACGGGTCTTACTGCTCATAGGGTTGGCACCGGATCTAAACTCCTTGTTAAATCTATGTCCTTGATATATAAGTATTGGCCGGCCTTGCATTGACGTTCTAAACTGGAGTTCTAAAAGGAAACAAAGGAATTGTTAATACAGGAAAAGTCACCCATAAAGTTAGAAGTATAAGGTATACACATGGAGGGCCTTTGCAGATTGGACACTTAAATTCGGATCATAAGTACAAATGAAATAGGTGTATCTGCTTTTAATTATATTATATTTAATTGAAAACGAGAATAAAATAAAACCAAGGGAACAACACCATAAAAGCCTTAACATAAAAGTTTTTAGATTATTTATTACATTATATCATAGAACACTTTAAACTTTACAAATGTGTGTGAGAATTTTTAAAATAAACAATAGAATTATCGACTGTGGTGAGAAACCCCCTGCACTTATAGCTGGAGGACCACTTGACACAACGCCACATTTTCTTCGCTCCCGCACAATTCGGGTTACACAAGTTGTACTCCTGACCTTGGTATAATAACTTCGGTTTCCCATACCTGGATGTAGTAAGTATTGGATCTAAAAAGGAATAATGTCATCATAAAAAAATACATATGTTTTTTAGCACCCAGTTTATTAGTATTTAATGAGCTATTTTCATGTAAACTTTCGTATTATAAAAATACAAAACCATAAATTTACGCAACAAAAACGGGCAAATAAAACCAAGCCAATAAAACCGAACTGTAAAAATTTAATCAGCACCATAAGGTATTCCACGACAAATTCCTAATTTTCTTAAATCTATAAATAAAACTCTGAGATGTGCATCTTTAATGCTGTAAATAAAATAAACCTATTTTCAGACGGAATCACTTTTTGTTATATTCATAATTTTAGTTCCGATGTGTCCGTTTGAAAATAGTTTTATGTCATATTCTTAGTGGTTATGAAATATACGTAAACCTATGACGACGTCGTTGACGGTAACGATTTGCGCCCTGCACCCAACGCACCACTTGTTGCACTGCCACACTTTCCGCAAGCGATTGGGATCTTTCACTCTAAACCGATGCTTACCACATTTGATCATTTGTCTACCACGCTGTGACATCACAAAGGTCACTGAAGGAAGACCTGGTGAATACATAAAAGACGCAATGTAGAGGGAAACAAATAACTTTCCTATTAAAAATGCGCAAAGTTTGGATGTTTCTGAAATCTGAAATATAATATTTTATTAAATGAAGTGTCATGGATTTTTCAAATCTAGTATTTTGATTAAAAAAAACAGTTTTATTATATTACTTTCTATTTTGATAACACAATCGTCAAAAGTCTTACAGCAATCGTTTATTTCAGTACTAGATACTGACGATCTACGATCATAATTACGTTGGTCCTTATTCTTAAGGAAATAATACCTAAAATGTATTTTTTCTGTTTCCAGAGATTAAATTGACGTATTATTTATGAGTGTGGGCATCATTATACTTGACGATGGTATCTCGCTGTGTGGTCAACGAGGCTCTACAGCCGTGGGACCACCGCGTGCACACCCATCTCTTCTTAGGAACGGAGCCAAGAGTACTCTTGTTGAAGCTAAATCTATTGTGATTGTACTCAATCATCGGATTTCCTCGGTTAGACGTTACAAATTTTATTTGATCTGCAAATAGACCGAATCCATAAATATAAATAAATAACGTTTGTATTGCCAAATTCAAAGCTTTGTTTTGTTCACTTAAGACCTTTCTTTTGGGTCTACTAAGATGCATGAGCTGCTAAATTTTTACCACAACAAAGTACTGTTTAACAAACTGGAACCGTCGCAATCGTAATCAATTATTTTACACTTACACTTTGCACTTATTTATTTTGCCTCATATTATTATTGCAATATTTTAAACATGAACATAGTCGTCGTAGGTCGTCTCAAAAGTAACAGTAAATATTGTCGAACACTATTCACCGATAGATTCTTCAATACTTGGATCATTAGATCATATGTGGATCATTGATTTAAGCTAAAATATTGTTGTTAAAAGTTTGAATCAGTACCTATCTAAAAACATTTTATGGATCTATATATTTTCGGAAAAGTCAGATTTGAATAATTTCAACCGAGGTATTAAAATAAATAAAACACCATGTCGTTTTGCCAGGGGATAATTTACCTAGTTATATTTGAAAGATTACAACATCCATCTCAGATATTTTATTCACAGTAAATGAATAAGAGACCTTTATTTCTATTAGCATAAAATACCACAGTAAATGTAATACTATAGTTACATGAATAGAGTTAGTACAGATGGAGGTGGATCAGCCAATGCTACGTCACAGTGCTGGTTAGAGCCACTCCTACAATTTCAGCTATTATCTAACTTTGACATATCCTTTACAGAATGATAAAATAAAATGTCATTTGGTAAGTCCAACCGTGTGGATGCTTTGGTAGAAAAAATATACTGCAGGTTTGTACTTTATTATATACATAAATACGTGAACTCGACGTAAACTTGAATTTCTAAGGGCCTATTGTAATTTTTTGAAAACAAATATTTTAAATCGTTCGAGAGGAAGGAAAAAACAGCATATTTCTCCTGTCACAATTGCATTAACATTACTTCATAAGGTGCTGTTAGCCCAATGTGAAAGTAGTTTCCCAAATGAATAAAAGAACACTAAGAATACTGGCATACAAATCAATGTGTGTGCTGATTCTTAGCGTGCACGATGACGTTATCGACGGTGAGCAGCACCGCGGGACAGCCGGAGCGAGCCTTCACACACAGCCACCGCACTCGGGGCCCTGAGCAGCGACTATACTTGTTGTAACGATACTTCCCAACATTTATTACAGGCTTCCCGAACCTGGACTTTGAAAAAAATACCTCTGTAACATTGAAATTGTAAGTATAAATATAGGTTGTCGAGGTGGTGAACACTACATGCCCGAGAGGAGGTTTAGCCTTTAAGCAAAAACAATATTTATTAGTTAAATTATATGCTTGATATATTTAATAAACATTTGATAACTCGATTATAGACAATTCAACAATAATTCGTCTTTTATCATATACCTAGCTTGCATGTAATATATATTACTTAATAAATAACAATAAAAATTAAATTCAATAAGTTAGCAACAGCAACGGTTGAAACTAAAGTTCACGAACTTGTACAAATGAATAATATAGTCTAAGGTTTTAGTTAGGATCAAGCAGAGATCTAATATTTTTCCTTAAATGTGTATGTTCGCCTTTAATTTGATAAATAATGTCATTCAATGTGATTACTTTGGCTTTACACCCGCTCGAGTATTTGACACACCTCCACGATGATTTTGGTACGTCGCTTTGAGTTGTCCTGTTAAATCTGTAGGGCCCGAGCTGCAACACAGGCCGTCCTAGTCTAGAAGTCGTATAGAACGGCTCTAAAACGTTAGAAAAATTGAATCAATAATAAATTTGCTTCATTAATTTTTGTAATAAATTAAACCGTTTATATTAGTACTTCATAATAAGTATTTCTTCTTTCTTTCCTTTTTTTTAACGACTCCCGCACTAAGGAATTTAATCCTTGTGTCGTGGGCGGTTTCACAAACATAAAATTCACTTGAACAAACATACCTACTGGTATGTTTGTGCAAGTGAATTTTACAAAAGCTATGTAGGAAATATATTTATTAGTAATAAATATAATAATAATTCATTAATGCTGGAGCTGTGCAGCTAATGCTTGTAAGGACTAGAAAACAACAGAATAGATATTTGCATTTTAATTTTTATTTATATTAGGTTTGTATTTATGTGTAAGACAGGTACATATTGACATTTACAGTTTACTATTTTACAGACTTATTCGATGAAAATATATTATCGTAAATATAAACCGCAATATATTAAAAATTCGGTCTCTATACACGTGTCGCAAGTCCTTTGGCTACGGAACTCTAAAATAGATGTTCCGGCAAAATTATGAGGAATTCAGTGATACACACACGTAGAATAAAATTATACAGGTTTATCAAGATCTAATTAAGAAAATGTGCAGGAGAATCATAAATATAGGAAGAACCGTATATAAGAAGGGTTAATGATTATGCGGCCTTTGCTTGAATATAACATTTTTGTATGTCAGAATAGAAGCAGAACATTTGTAGGTATGTACTTTGGAGCAAACCCAGCGAACTCGATCGCCTCTGCTGCCAGACCATTTATTGTAACGATAATTTCCAATTGTCAACACCGGTCCACCGCGCGACGACGTTGTTATTCTTGGAAATTCATCTGAAAAGATAATGAATATTTTTCTTTTTTTATTACATATATATTTATTAATTTATTATAATGTAAACTGTGCTATTACAGTTTATTCTCGGAGGAAATCAGTGTTTGATACGATTAATCGTCAAGCTAAACACGGAGGAATTAGTCCATGTACCTATTTTTTTTAAAATATAAATCTTGTATTTGTTTTTTGATACGCCACCCCCACCACCACTACAGTAGGTACTATTTCCTTATTTAAGCTTTTCAAACGTTTTATTCGTTTGATATACGCAAGTTGTTACAATCGGTAGGTACCTTTTATGGATAAGTTTAATGGTTATGCTGATTTTCACACTTGACAATAACCTCTCCAACAGTAGTGATCTTGGCACGACAGCCGCTGTGATCTTTGATGCATATCCATCGAACCTTGGGCCCAGAGCTGCGGCTGTACTTACTGAACCTGTACGGACCGATTTGTATAACAGGGTTGCCACGTGCAGAATAACTCATAATCGGATCTGAAACATTCGTACCTCAGCTTCTAAATCGCATTTGGGTATAATATTGTACAGTTTTACCAACTTAATTTACATTCCCTTCTCCAGAGGTCCAAAACAAACAGCGTTTTATTTTCAATAATTTATGGAAATAATAATTAGTTTCGTTCACCTTAAATCACTTAAATCAACTCAAACACTAAAATCACAAAGTTTTGTTACAGAATTACTTAACTAGTGACTAAATGATCACAAATGCACAATCATAATGATCAAATGATTAATCATCATCAATCTAAGTTAATGGTTATGTTCATTGCAGAATTTAACAATGACGTCGTCCATGGTGATTATGGTGGCCTTGCACCCGAGGCAGGCCTTGACGCAGGGCCACCTGGCGCGGACTCCCTTACTCCCGCTCCACTTGTTGAACCGGTACCCCCCCACCAAGATGACCGGCTTCCCATACCGCGACGTCGAAAACACCGGCTCCTCACTATCTGGAAATACAACACCAAAACAATAATACCACTTGTAGGTAAATATTACAAAAGCGGAAGTACCAAAAACCAAGTAAGCATAATTTTATTATATTTGGTATAATATCATTTATTATATGAAATTCATTACATTTGATTACAAGACATTATTTTTTATTATATAAAATGATGAATTGAATAATTCTTTAAAGAATAATATGAGCTTAATTTAATGCTATATACATATAAATAGAGGAGGGTCAGATTATAAATACCGCTTTAATAAAATTAAGGCCAATCCCTTGCTTAATACAGTAATACATTTCAATAAATAGATTTATAATAAATAGGTAAGGAGTAGAAATGAATAAGCAACTAAAACGAAGACCAGCGAAATAGCGTCTTAATGTAACATTATTGCGAGGTGTGGGAAAGAGATCCCGCTATGCGCTGTATAGTGCGCTGTCACGCTTCCACAACTGCAATAATATTCCATACTTTAAGGGGTAGTCATAGGCTGTTTGTTAATTCTTCGTTACAATTCAGTGGCGTCTCAATGGTTGTGTTGGTTCAAGGACTTGACAATTTGTTTCTCCAGAGTGGTGACCCTGGCGCGGCACCTGTTGGACACACTGCTGACGCAGACCCAGTGCAGCTTGGGCGGCTGCCCGCTGGCGATGCGGAACCGATACTTCCCGATCTGAAGGCAAGGGAAGCCGCGCCGCGTTTTCGTAATGAATGCTAAGAAATAAAAAATAAATTATATTAATATTTTATAAAATACAAATTATGACGAAAATAATCAAAATTTAATTTGTCATTTCAAAAATTTTTAATTAAAGTATAAAAAAATCTTATTGATGGTCCATATATTTATGTAAATATTATACCTACTTTTTTCAATCAAATTTTTTTATTAATGAGGATTGTAAAATAAAAGACAATCTGCTTTTTCCCTTTATTATCTACCCATGAAGCGTTGAATACACATAAAGCATAGACTACACATAACATTCTACTACTTCATTCAAATAAGATCAATGTTAGAACCTTATAATCTACAATTGATTACCAAATAGTATTAAAAAGGTTAACTTTAAAGAAACTACACATAGACAGACATTAGTAAAATTTTCTAATGTAAGAATATATCTAATGACCTATTGATGTGTGATCAATGGTAAACGCTAATAATCACCTAAAATATATGTTAACACGTTTTTATTACTCTTAAAATACGTTAATATATAAATCTAAAATTAACATGCAAATGTCGTAATCCTAATGTCTGAATGACATAAACACTTATTTCTTATCGAATCAATAACATGCATTATTAGAAGTTTAGTTAAATGTAATTAATTACAGTGACTTTTCAGAGGGAAAGCCACAAGATCTTATATAATATTGTTGCAGTTGTAGAAGAGACTGCTCTATGTCGTAAAGCGCGCTCTGCCTTACGCACTCATTGCTTAACCTACACTAAATATTTATTTTAAACTCTACGCACCTACGTATATTGGTAAATATAGAACTTCCTAACATCAAATATTAATTATCGAGGTAATTGTTCTTATGAGAGTGCGAGACGAACTAAATGCTTACAACAAATTGTCAGTAAAAGCCATAGACAGAACAGAATAGCCCTGCAGTGGGCTAGTAATGGTTTAAAAACAATCGGAATTCGTTTTAATGATTATGATGGCCCATAATCTTGACGATTTTTGTGTTAATTGTGGTCATTCTTGCTCGACACTTATCAGGAATGCTTCTTGCACAGACCCAGATCATTTTGGAGCCCTTGCTGCCAGCCCACTTGTTGAACCGGTATTTACCGACCAGGAGGCACGGGAAACCTTGCCGAGATGTCGAGAACCGTATACCACCTGAAAAAATAAATATCGTTAGAGCAGTTCTGTGAAAACTAGTGTGTACTAAAAGTTAAGGTACCCCGAAAAAAGGCTGTTAAATGAATCATGGCAACTGAAAACGAACAGAATATTTTAATGATATTTACTGGTTAGTGTTGTGACGAGAAATGGTATTCAATAGCTTGTATTAAATAAAATAAAAACGAATGTTATAAATATTTTTAATTTCTTTCAAAGCACACATGTTTTATTAACTTAGCAACTATATATTTTTCTATTTTAATCACATTTTAATACTGACCAAATAAAGCATTGAAATTGTATGTCACAACCTTCACACATTATTTTTACACAAAAAAGTTTACTACGAGAAGTACCTATGTTAGATTTCAATAAAATAGATTCTTATGTTTAATTTCATAAATTATATAAAGAATTTAAAACATTAATAAAATACAAATGATGTAACACAACACAGTTTAGATTATAATATAAAATAACTAGCTGTTGCCCGCGACTTCGTCCACGTGATCGATTGTATCTTCGCTCCTATTAGTCGCAGCTTGATGTTATATAGCCTATAGCCTTCCTTGATAAAAGGTCTATTCAACACAAAAAGAATTTTTCAATTCGAACCAGTAGATCCTGAGATTAGCGCGCTCAAACAAACAAACAAACAAACAAACTCTTCAGCTTTATATATTAGTATAGAGTATAGATAAATACACAATTTCAAAAGAATGCACATTGTGCATTATGTTTGGTTACAAAACGGGTGGTCATACCGCTCTTACAGTGATATAAATGTTGTTGTTGAAGAGAGACGAGACTCTTTTGCGCTATCCTGTTTTGCGGTGTCGTCGCAATACAGGCGTAGAGTAACGTCACAATGCAATAAATTACTCTAACACTTGTCAATATTACTCAGGCTTCCTATATGACGACAATTAATATTAAGAACTATCAACATTTTGTTAAAAGTAACTATAAGATCCATAATTATAATAACAATAAGAATAATAAACGTCAAACTACAAAGCGTCATAATTGAAACTATAACAATCTATCTTCTAGTTTTTAAATCAGATTAGCTAAGATTTTTTTTACGTAATGGAAATAAAATTCCGTTTCATATTTCCTAGGATCTTCAAGCATGAAACATGTTGTCTATATTTTCATTTTAACAGTAGTAAGATGAATTAGAAACATGCAGATTATTTAAAATCAGCGGCAAAAGGAATGAAGGATCTTACTCGGTTTTTGATAAAAACTACCCTTTACTAGTTTTAAAGAAAGTGTCGTTTTAAATTATTTTTATTCTTGTCCAAGCCGTATTGGAAATCTATTTTATTTATACTAAAGCCTCACTATTATTCGATCTTAATTATAGAAATAATCGAAATCAGGCGGTTTATTGCATTAACGCGTTTTCCTATAACCTCTGAAAGCAGGAGTGGTGCTGATGACAAAGAGCTGAGAGGCTTCTGCATACAGGGCAGTACGCCGGCGCGGCCTTCCTTTCGTAGTGGTAACAGTTCTGCTTTCAGAGCTTATAGTACTCGCATAGTTTAGGAAAAAGTGTGATATCTACTAAAAATGTTTAGAATTAAACATTAAATTATTACAGTAAAGTTAAATAAATAAAATTATTTAACATGTCTGGCAGAGGAAAGTGGTGCATATGTCCAGCAGTGGACGAATATTGGTTGATGATGGTGATCATGATAATTCTGAGAGGAGTTTTCAATATTATTTATATCAGTTATAACTTTTTCCACACACTAATGACAAATGCGTCGTTTATCTGCCTCCTGTTATCAAAAATGTATGTGACTGTTCTTTGTCTTGACTATAACATTGTCTATAGTGGTGATGGTCGCTCGACAGCCCTGCTGGTACTTGACGCAAGTCCACCTGGTCTGCGCGCCCCTGCTGCCACTCCACTTATTGTACCGGTAATCTCCTATCACGATCACCGGGTTCCCGTAACGAGTGGTGTCGAATTTTATCCGGTAATCTGTAAGTTTCATAATTTACCAAGTTACCTTTAAATCTACAACTTCTGTGTTAATTATGTGCCTGTATGTGATGGTTAAACATTTATATTGTGGACATAGAACATTAGAAACCACAATAAAAATAGTTTAATTCACTAATATTTTAATTATTCCAGTCTAAATACACTTAAAGCTATCTTGTCGTAGTTTTACAAATATTATCTCATGTAATGTTTATACAAATAAAACCAATAGGTTTTAAGTAATATGAAATTAACAGAATAATATTAAACAGTAAAAAACACTGTTAAAAGTCATCGAATAGTTTTTTGTTAAAACTAACTACGCACACGCTTTTAGGTCGCAGTTTTGAATGTTCAAGAATGGTTGTGCTCATCGAACACTTTATATATTTGTCGGTGGAGGGTGTAGAGCTTCGCCTTGCAGCCCGTGGAGACCTTGCCACACACCCAGCTGACTTTAGGGCTGTTCCAGCGACCTCTTATATGAAATCGGACCCCTCCATACTGAATAACAGGCTTCCCATATCGCGACACTAAGAATTCAGCACCTAAAATTTAAAAGACCCAGATTTATTTAAAAATTTAATACAGGTATTGAAGTTACGGCAAATATTTATTTTTGATTTGATAAAAGAAGTAAAACAATCACTGCTTAAACATTACGCGATTTATTCTTCTAGAAGAAATTTATTGGGATTTGACACCCTTTTAGCCTAATAGGCAAAGTGTGTTCAATATATTGAATTCTAAAATATAAATTTTACATACATTATTTGAGAACGACACGGAGCACTCCAAAACTCGCCATAACCGTCATGCTGTTAAGTAGAACGTACAAACAAACCAATACAGTGCCCCAAACATTCATGCTAAAATACAACTTACAATTATACACTACAATTCAAATACACATTTGAGAGCGTCTAGAGATGTAGGGCTAGTGGTTGTGTTCATGTAATATCCTATGTATTGCATGATTAAATAGGATGATAGTGCATTTGCAGCCGACTTGAAACTTGACGCAGTTCCACCGCGTCATGGGTGGCTTGCTAGAGCTGTGTTTCGAGAAGCGGTGACCCTGGTAGCATAGCACGGTGCCTCCGCGGTGCGACTTCGCGTAGTAAGGACCTTGGGATACAAAACCAAAAAATAATCAAACATATTTGTGAAAATGACTTAGGTACTTGAATTTAATTTCTCAGTTCTTTCTATCACGTCAAAATTAAAGAGAAACCTTTGGAAGAATGTTTTTATTTAGTTTGATCCTTATCAACTAAATATTTGAATTTATGTAAATCTTGCATACATTCCCATGAATGATATAAAAATAATCTTGAAAGCTTTTAACTACTAACACACAACTCAACACAACCTTAATAAACTATATATGCTTTAGATACCAACAATAGATAATAGCTTATGACTCTACCTACAGACTGTATGACTCTGCCAAGATTATAATAATAATGCAACATTATAAATAATTAATAACATTTAAAGTAGGTACAGACATATTTATGTAGCCATCATCATCATCTTAGGAGTCAATGGCAGTCAAAGAAATATGTCATTGATATGCTATTTTGGAAAGCAAAGTGCCTTCCGAAGGCCTCACCATCTCACCGTCACCTCTTAAATACTATTATTTCAGTTGTAGAAGAGAGACACCGCTCTACGTGTACTACGCTGTCCCCCTTCCACACGTTGCTAAGAGCACTTGTAGCCGGCTGTCCAGCAAAAACGTACACAGCCACAATAGCCATCTACAATGTTTTCCATAAATTCGATACAAAACTGTGTAAAACCACAACGCATTCTCAATTGCACACATTTTAAATGTTTCCAAAGTATACAGAACGTGTTACATACACTTAAAGCTAGCATTAATAACAAGTCACTGAAATTTACTATCCCATCCTAACATTTAACTAAATTTTTAAAAAGTTATAAACACTTATGAATATTTTCTAACAATATCTATGGAATGTCATATAAGTAGTATTTTTGTCCACAATCAATACAAATAATATACTATCAGTAAATCTACACTGAATACCAACGGTAACAACTAGGAACTAAACGTATATAGTACGGTTTCATTATATTCTAATTGCATTTGTACCTCTGAGCACCTCCACTATGGACATTTTAAGTCTTCAACCAACAACTTGCATAGAAAAAGTAGGCATTTTGGTCCCCTATGAAAAATATACTATTTCTAACGGAATACAATATGAACTACAAAACAGTTGAAACGTTTGAAAATACTGAAGGCACATTTACTTATCAAATACTTAACGAATACAGTTAATAACAATTTAAAGACAATATTTCCTTTTATATAGTAATTATCGGGAGAATGGTTAATTAAGAAATGGTACAACGGTTTTAAATCGCGTGTTTATCGTTTTATTCTTCGACTCGCGACCCCGCCGCGTCAGCTCATGGTAAAGGACTCCGGTTGTGTCCGAAACTAGTCGGACAATGTCAATAAATACGTGTGAGTAAACCGTTGTATCATTTAATAAAAATATTACTTATTCTCTTAATAATTTATTAAGAAATTTGTGCATTCGATATCGGTCACACGACCTGGTTGCCGGATAACTAAACTATGTAGAGTCTTGACCGGTTGCAGTCAATATTTTCGCATATAGCCCCAGATGGATCCTCGGAAAAATCACATGTAAGAAAATTATTAAAATCACCACATTATTAACCTGTGACGATTAAATGTTCTAATTCTTGTGTCAACTATGATTAGTCACAGTACTGTACGAGAGAACATGAAAATCCGTTAAATTAAGTTCAAATTCCCCGGCCTGCAAGAAGCTAGCCGGCAACCAGGCCATGTGAAGTAACAGCTATCCGTGATTATGTTCGCCATTAGTTCGCACTATGACATCGTCTTTGGTAAAGAGTACAGCCCTGCATTTCTTCGTGCTGCAGTACCAGCGCTTGCCGAGCCGCGCGCTGTGCCCGCACGCCCAGAACTTGTGACTTCCCACGAGGATCATCGGCCTCCCATACCGACTTGTTCCGAACACCGGCACTGAAAGAAATTATAACTAAATACCTCCGAGGAGGAAAAATGGACTTAGCTTCTAAAAATGGGGTGTAATACAAAAATAAATGAACTAATGAATGAGGGTTTTAGTTTACTAAAAAATAAAATAAAGCTCATGAGTATAACACAAAATAAGGTTTTAAACAAAGGCTTTCAAATGCTTTAAAATCCGTAAAGCACATTCAAAATTTTTTTATCGTTTACGGGGTTTAAAAGAATATAACAAAAAAGTAAAAGCATTATAATTAGATGCAAAAAAAATGCATAAAGCACAGATGTCGGTGTTCATTGGTAGTTTTGACGATGACGTCATGTTCAGTTCCTCATGGGAGTTGTCACTGGCACCGCGGTCCCAAGACTAAACTTAGTAAACACCGGCACTGTTATCAGATACGTAATCAACAATATTGAACATCTAATATTATTTCCAACTTTCGATCTTCAATACTTTTTCGCTATCTACATGCGAATAAAAAGTTTCCACGCCGATAGAAACAAATCCTCGTCGCACTGCATTTAGCGTGGCTTTTCAGTTATTTTTGCTCTCCCAACCTGATCATTTTAAACAACACTTAACAAATATATTTTTATTGATCAAGGTCCAGAACAGCAATTATACATTTAGAGTAATTACCGGAGGACCGCGGTCTTGTTTCATTTAAAATGAATTGATCTTAAGTTGTAACACATGGTAAGAATCAATCACCACCCCCATGTTCATTTTTGTTCTGCTATAAATAAGTAACCTCTTTCAAACATTTATTTCTGTACAAAAATCATTAGAAAAATAGTCAACAAGGAATAAAATATAACAGGTATGTATGTATACATAGGTACGGCTAGTCATGGTTATGGTGGAAGTTGGTTCTTATGATATGGTATCCGACGGTGGTGATGAAGGCTTTGCACTTGGTCCTGGTCTTGGTGGTGCACTGCCAGCGCACGCGGCCGTTGAGCCCCATCACGCCGGACCGAGAGAAACGGAAATGTTTCACCATGAGTATCTCTGAGCCTCGTGAAGTTAATACCCTGCGGACTAATGGAAATGTTTTGTAGTATTGGAGGACTCATTTATAACACGTGCCTATCAATCACGACAGTATTGGCCCAGCGTAAAAGTGTTTAATTTTACATAATGTATTTTGAATGAACATAATTCAATTATCTATTATTTTATGTCATAGATTGACTCAAAAGTAGTGCGCCCGAGGAAATAATGGTTTGCAATGTTAACATTTAATTTAGGATTCTGATTACATAAGTATTAGTGATTGGTTTATTCTCAATAATCAACCGACGCGCGACGGTCCGTGGAAATAATAGACTAAAATATAAATATATTAATAATTTATTCTTTGGATTTCAGACAGCACGAAATTCATACATGTTACAAACAAGTGTTAAAGTTTTTTGCCCTAATCATTTCATGATAGTTATATCATAATAATAAAATAAAAATCAATACATGACATTAAATATTTAATACCTACTATATCGATGCAAACAAATCTTAAATATCCAAGTCCAAAAAAATATACAAAAGAGATTGTCCCTCCGAAAAAAATACATTCCCTTTTCAAAATCCACAAATTTATAAAAAATTAAGCTCCTTAAGGATTTCGACATCATGACTAACAATTAGTTTTCTATGAAAAGTTAATTTCAGTCATAAATTAAGCCACTAGTTTTTACTCCATCGCGGTAAACGGTAATGGTACACGTTATTTATCTATGGTTGTGCTCCAGGAGTTTCTTGACGACGCGTCCCCGGCAGGTGATGATGGCGGCCTTGCATTTCGTTCGGGTCTTGAGAGAGCACTTCCACCGAGTTCTTTGGTAGGCCGTGGAAGACTTGCTAAACTTATATTGGCCTACCCTCAACATTTCAGTGCCCCACTTCGTTCGTATCAATTCAACTGAAATAGTAGTATTTTATTATAATCGTGTTTTTTTTAATGCTTGGTGTCTACTACTACCTCCGAAAGTAATACAGTAGGTCCTCATTTTGAAAGCTAGACGTTACTACATGACATAGAGCGGTATGCTTCCACTACTGCGACGATTTTGCTTTAAACGGTCGTGATAGGACTTAAGGTCGTCACAGTTCCTACTTATAATTATTGTTTCTCACTTTTTTAAGGTAGCCTGACGTTACTTTTACTGCATGTTTCAAAGCATCTTCACTGGCTACTGTAAATGATTGTCATTGGGTGCTAAAACAAACTCAGTGATATACTTTTAAAGATAATCTAATTAAATAGCTTATTTACAATACAAACTTAAAATTGCTTGTAATAAAAAATAACATTGTTTATTTCAGACTGTGAAATTAAAATATCATTTCAAGAGGGAAACATCGTACCCACAATTTGAGTGACATTAATTTATTACTATAATCAGGGAAAAATAAAATAGTATATTATAGAAAATACAGCTTGGTAATGTGAACATATTCAGTGATTATGAGATAAGGAACTCCTTACAATATTGCCCTCAATCGTAGTAATAAAGGCTTTGCATCTAGTACGCAACTTTTTCCCACAATGCCAACGAATTTTATCGTACTTGGAGTAAACTTTTTCTTTATAGAATATGTAACCTTCCACACTCAAAATTTCAGTTCCTCGCTCCGAAAGTAGAATTTGAACTGAAACGAACTGATAACGTTAAGTACTTAGTTACGAGTTACGTGCACTTACTTAGAGCACATAATTTATTACGAAACTTAAATAGAAAGCGTCCTTAAAATTAATAGATTTATGGAAAAGGAAAAATATTTTTAATAATATTTTAAAATTACATTCAGTACCTTAATTTTCATTTCTGATAATCGATGCCTAAGTTCTATAGCCATTCAGCTCACTCAGATTTGATAGTTTAAGCAATAATTACGATCACTAATTTTCGAATGTTTCGTGGGAGTGATTATGTTCAAATTTGGTTTTGATAATAGAACCCTCGTACGTGATAATGAATGCAGAACATTTGGTTCGAGTTCTTGTAGAACACTGCCACCTGGTTTTAGCCCCATTCTGATACGACCTTGAGAAGCGATATCCATGAGCAGTCAGCATTTGCGTACCTCGTTTGGTCGTCATTTCTCTCACTGGAATTTAAAATGTATAGACGATAAATTTAATGCATTTATTTAGAAAGTTGACGTGACGTGTAATCTATTGCTAACGACAATTTATGTGTCAAATACTATACATCTTTAAAAAAATGTGAATACAAAAAATTGAGTGTAATTAGACAAGTTTATCAGAACCATATGTATTTTGTTACCAAATATATTTCCAACATAAATCGGATCAATTACAATTTAATTTTTACGTATAAACATATTTTATGTCCAAAATCCTCTCGCTTAAAGCATTTTTGTCCCTTTATTTGCCAACATATATTAACTGAAATAAAACCTTAAGCTCCCAAGAAACAGACAGCAAACAACGCAATGGAATTTAGCCTATTTACTTTCGTATTTTACCTGCAGCGCCAGCGATATACTACCAACATCAGCTCAACACAGCGTCGCAAATATTGTGACAATGGAATAAAACATACGTCAAACAATCTAGAAATTTATTGTGTAAATAGTTCTAATTAGCACAAAGTGCATTTCCGCAGTATATAATGTAATACTAAAATATAGAAGCTAATAGTTAACAATTATTATTTACCAACTATTTAGTATCAAAATACTAATAAAAATATCTAGACTTGGTCCTGTCAAGGTTTAGACGCCCGCCATCATCATCACTGTCGTCAACTTACACATACACGGCTGCGTGTCACTAACAGTACCAGAACTAACTACAGCCATGGACAAGTTTCGGAAAATTTCCACATTCCAGCTTCAACGGACGGCACACTACAACTGCTGGTTTTAGTATGGGTTAACATCTACAGCCACACCAGCCGTTGACAATATGGCTCTCTTCTGTATGTTTCCAGCCTAAACCAAACACATCATCTCAAAAATGTTTCTGTTTGTTCCGCGTGTCATGGATGGTGGTTATGTTGCAACCAACTCTTGCACACGTGACCCTCCACTGTGGTCAGAAACGCTTTACACTTAGTCCGAGACCTCACAGAACACTGCCACCGTATTTTCGCACCCATCGACTTTTCTTTTGAAAACCGGAATCCTCCGACTAGCAACATCATGGTTCCTCTACTAGTTTTGAATGGGGTTACTGAAAATGTTTGTAATAGGCATTAAAATAAAATTTTCGTATTTTAACCAAAATAGATTAACCTATAAAAGTATGTATTTAATTTAACCTTTTCCTGCGATTCCCGATCAACTTGTCGGTGTTCAAAATCCGTTATTACTTTTCCACTGCGGTAATCGGCTATTAAAACATGCAAGTAATAAGGTTATCATTTATTTCCAACCTAAAATATAGAAGAAAGAATATTGAGTCGATTTAATGAATAAAACTAAGGGGTTCATGAATTCCGATTTATATATTACTAGCTCATCAATTAAATTGACAATTTAAAATGATTTAACGAATGCATGGAACCTACGTTAATTAATTACCTTATTCGAGATAATTAACAAAAGTCTATTTACATGATATCCTTTATAAATCCCTGTTGCAGGGATAATTCATTTTAAATTAACCTAATAAAATTTACAAATTAAGACCTTTTGATGCCATAACATATTGACAAATATTTGAAGAATTGATTTTCTTCTGCTCTCGTTGTATACTTATTCTCCAAATAAAGTATTAAGTTATAACTACAGCCTTCACACCCAATTTTTTGTGATTCTCCTATTTTATTTCCTGTAATTTCCTAGTCGGTATCTGTCTAGTCTTTCGGCTTCATTAATGATTATGTTGGAAATTCGTCCAGACTACATTTTTGTCTATAGTCCTGATGAATGCTTTGCATCTGGTCGGTTTCCTGTAGGCACACTGCCACCTCACTCTGAGCCCGAGCGACTTCTCCTTGTAAAAGCGTATTCCGTCCGCCAGGAGTATCGGTTTCCCTCTAGTAGAGGTAATCATTTTCACTAAAACATACAACCTATTGTTAGGAATTCATCTGTACCGAATTTACTTGATAAGATATCGGAGAGGCTACTGGCAATTATGAATGTGAGACGTCGCTTTACATTGTGTAATGCGTTGTCCCGCTTCCACAAGTGCAACGTGACGCGGCGGTAGAGCGCCGGCACTAGCACTAACCATAGCAATAACCAACCAAGTTGATGCACCGTATGATGACATGCGTCAAAGTTCTCATATTGCGTACCGAAAATTTCTTTCAATTAATGAAAAATCTATCGTTCTGATTTCATTTCCTTTACGATCTAATTCGATATTTTAATCAATCGAAAATGTTTGGTTATCAACTTCACTACGATTGTCAATGATTACCTGTACACGCATATCATCATACAGAGCATCAACTATAATTACAGCGAACCGTTTTTGTGCCTGTTGATAGCACTATGCTTCGTCCTTTTTCATAAGCATAAATAATAAATATGTACTGACTAAAATCCTTAATAGTGTAAATTATAGATCTAGCGATGTCGTGGACTAATATGAATTCCACTAAATGAAAATATATTTTATTTAAGCACTGATGAATCACAACGCTATAGAAATACTTTTACGCATTAGTCTTAAACTTTATTTATTTTTGTACTCCCTATGGTTTAATCTGTAGGATATTTAATAACTATGTTCCTCAAAAGTTTTATTTTGTGTTTAGCTTTAGTAGATATAAAACCTTGCAATCTGTGCCAATGTTCCTCAGAAAATATTAACGAAAGACGAGAATACATGATCACATTCTTCATCAATAAGTCACGAGATGCGTATCAGACGTATGAGAATGTATCAAATTTACAAAATATTCAATAATTTCCAATTCTTTCGAGAACTTTAATTTTTTACATTAGCCGCACAAATCTCAGCAAGTATCATTTGAATTCAAAATTATGTTCACTATTAACCTTGTTTATGTTATAGAGCTGGTAATTTTCTTAAATTAAACTCTTAATTCTTTAAAACGACTTACTTTTGGAGTGATAGTAAATTGATTCTTTTGTACACAAATGCAAACTTTCCGAGCAACATTTACTTTATGTTCAATGAAATTAAGTGCGTTTAGTAGGTATTAAAGTTAAAACGTACGTTACGTGACTATTTGTAAAGGAAACTCGTATTAATCATGGTTATGATCAAGGCAACACCGGACGACTTCCTCCTTATACGTAGTGATGGTTGCTTTACACTTAGTTCGAGATTTCGTGGAGCACTGCTATCTAGTTTTGTCGCCGTTACACGAATGCGCGGAGATAGTCAACCTAAAACCTCCCGCCATGAGCATCACTATGCCCCGCCTCGTATACACCCAATACGCTAAAACCATCATAAAACTTTACCAAAAAAGAACGAGCCCCAGTTTTATTATTAAAACGAGAACAAACTACAACTAGTAATAACAAAATGTATAAGAAAATTTATTCAGGTTCAGTAAATGTTCTTGGTCAATTTTGATCAATGATTATGTTCCAAATGTAATTTAATGATCTCATCATCCACGGTGGTGATGGTCGCTTTGCACTTGGTCCTAGTTTTGGTAGCACATTGCCATCTCGACTTGGGGCCCATCGAAACGCCTCTAGTGAACTTGTGGCCGCCGACCTTTAGCATTATAGTACCTCTAGTAGTGAACACCTTATAGACTGAAATATAAAATTTTCATTTACAATATTACTTCCACAATACCGAAGAATAATTGCGTTTGTATTTGATTGCAAACAAAATATTTAATGTTTTGGTTTTAAAGATCTAAGAACGAAAATAAAACCACAGTGTTAAAAAATCATAAATATACACGTGTAATCTTATCATAGAGAGTAAACTATTGAAGATAAACATTACTCATGATTAAATACTGAATAAAAAATTCTCTATTTTATCCACCACCGAAACCTAAGTAACATTTATGTTAGTAACTGGAGTGCGAGAGCTATAATCATGAAGTTAGTCGAAGCTACAATTTCATCTTAAAACTATATTGTAACACTTATCTACTAAAACCCACCCTAAAACTTAATAAAAAATACTGCTTACACTATCAATTTTAATCATAATTCATTTTTTATTTCATGGAAAAAATATTAAGCCTCATTGTGTACACTTTTGCAGCAAGCTACACTATTTGGGGAAGCACCTTTTGTCATATTTCCATTGATTCAGAAGTATTGCCGCGTTCGTTACTATTACTAATAAGTCATGCCTCGACTTTGATCATTTTTAATTGATTCAATTTTAATTATTTTTCAGCTAGACTACTGTTTTCTTCAGGATATGCGGACCTTTACATATCGGCCCCTCTTAATATCTACCGGTATTCGAGTTCTAATCACATTATATTTAAGTTATCATCTAAGTAACTTTTAAAACATTAACAAAGTTATATCTTCGATCTAATTAATGTGCAAATGATTATTTCCATAGAAAAGGCCGAGCAAGGTTTAACCATGTTATATACATTACGTCCAAACTGGAATGTACTTTTATTAGAAATAACTTCATACCTCCACGTAGAGATGTATTACTACACTATAAGAACAATATTGCATATTTATTGCAAAAACGAGACATGCCTTAACATTGAGGACATTTAGGCCCTTTGTCAATGATTTTTATTGATTTAGAATCTATTAGCGCTGGTGTGTGCTAGCGGGTCGTGGAAGCCCCACACTCGCACGATCGCGTTGTCCATGGTGTGCAGCGAGGCTCGGCAGCCAGCCTTGGCCTTGACGCACACCCATCTAGTTCTACTGCCATACTTGTTGACGCGGTTGAAACGGTACTGGCCAATCATTATAACCGGGTTGCCGCGCTGGGATTGTGCAAATACAGGGTTCAGATCTGAAAAAAATGTGATTCTTTAATACCTGATCATGAAATTATTTACTTTTTGTCTAAGAATGGTTTTAGCAGTCTACTTTAGATTTATTACAAACCCTTTTTATTGGAGATAGTGTGAGGGATACAGACAGAAACCATCAGCTTATTATTAAGAATGTATTTAGTTCTAAATAAAAAATATATATATATATATACCTCTTCTGTTATTTTTGTCAAAAATATCTTCCTTAAAGTATTCATCGTATATTTCAAATACACAGTTAATACTTTATCTTAGCGGTACAAGTTGCAACAACGTTTGGAAAAAAAAATGGGGAAACCAAAAATGAAAACAGTTTTCACGAAATGAAACAGCATCTAAAAGTAAATGAATTATTTAATAAGGAATACAATAAGCGTTAACACTATTATTTAACCTACAAAGCCGCAGTAAATTAGAATTAAGACAAGACTACAAATAACGTGTCGTGAACAAAGAAATACGGAAACAATTACCTATTAAATAAGCTTCGTGAAACTTAACAAGAGATATGTGACATAGTTGTCGACCGCCTCTGACTGACTTACAGACAAGCGTTATTGTTCTGAAGATACTGACACGTCATAACCTTATGTTTTAGTAATGCTGCCAGTACCTTGTAAATTTAAGTTATTGCAATGGTGGGAGCGTATGAAAGAGATACCGCTCTACAGGTTAAATAGCGGTGTCTCTTACACAACTGCAATAATGGAATTGGTGATGGAACGGATCACTTGGGGATTGCCTTCAGACCAATAATATCCATCTGGTCAGTCTGTAAGTCTTACCTTCTCTACAATTTCATTACATTTTGCCGTGTTCTAAATCTGATGAGGATTCACTGAGTATATAAATAAAGCGATCACGAATACTGTTGTGTTTATTGCGTATGTATGAACGTGTATTGAAAAAGAATGTTATTATTTTGAAAATTAATTTACTAAAACAAGTCTTATTTAAAAAATAATAATCAGCTAGAAGATATTCTAATTATATTGCTTACATCAGACACATCCTAGCCAACTAACCAAAATTTTGCAATTTGCGTTGGATTATCAACATTAACACTGGATTATCCCAAAAAAAAAATACAAATTTCTAAAGCCTTGACTATTTTTGTCAAACCTTTTAAAAAAACGTAAGGAACATAAAAAAAATCACAATTGTTTATCGAATAAAAATACTACAAAAACGTCAGCCTAATATTTGTATCTTCAGCATCCGTCAAATCTACTTAATAATATAATACTAGATAAATTAAAAAAGTAACTTATCAACACACCAAGAATTTTCTACTCAAACATTAAAATTAACTAAATCGATCGTTACTAATAATACCCTTGTAAAAGTAGTTTATGAGAAAGCTTGCTGCCCTTTGAATAAAATGCATTAAAAAATTGATTGAAGATACTATTTCCGGTGAGCTATATTTTTACACGTATGGCAGCATTATAAACACTTACGATTAATAAAACAATGTATATTCTTAATTAACAAATTCTAGCAAGTAGCAACACTTCGTCTAAACTTCACGCCACACTAAATCTCGAGCTACGAATTCAACATTCAATTAAGTTACCTGACAAAGAGTCAGGCTAATGTAACTAAACAACATCAAAACTTAAATAATAAACTAATCTAAGCCTGGCAGACTGGATCCTGTTACGGCTTTAAAGTGTACTGTCAAGCCGTAATGTATCATCCAAACAGCTGCTAACTGATATTGTCACAATAGGGTATTTAATATAAATCTAATAATATATACCTGTTTAGTCCGCCTTAGTTACCTAAAAATATTGAATTAGTATTTTAAAGTAGGAAATGTTAAAATTCTTAAAATGTTGAAATGTACGGTAGTGGGGACTATAATATAGAAACATCACTTGCTCGTAAAAATAATACTGGTAAGTGACGTCATACGAGATTTGGGAAATCTCGTCACCCACTTCATTCTTTGTTTACGAGATAAAGAATAAGATACGTATCCAATATGTTTTGGAAATCAGTTTGACGGACTTAACAGATTTTGTAAACTACAGTACTGTTCCATTGCTACAAGTGCCTTACTAAAATGTGTGGTGGGTCAACAGTTGTCAAATGCATGATATGCTTTAAACATGATTTATAAATAGTTTGATATAAATTCACTAAACCTACAACCCTATTTGTCTATTTCATCTGCAAGATACATAACCTTTTAGATCTTATTTATCAACAGGTTTATTTCTATGGAATATTATTATAGGAATGGAAGCTATATCGGATCGCGAGGAGCAAAACAGTTACAGGCCTAAACAAAAAATTTTAAAATTCAAGTCTATGCATACGGTTATTTTTAACGAATATCTTTAAGACTGAATATATATTTTTAACGCCCCGTACAATCAATATTAATTAAAAGTTAATGGTTATGTGTGCCGAGAGTCTTAACTATGACATTATCTACAGTGGTGATGGCTGCAGTACAGCCATTCTTCTTCTTAATACATGTCCAGCGTACCTTGGACCCCCAGCAGGCGTGTTTATTGAACCGCCACGGTCCTATCTGCACCACTAGGTTCCCTCGCTGAGACAAGTCAAACTTCGGCTCTGAAAAATAAAGAATGTTAGTCAATGTGTAAGGATGGTAAATAAAGAATATGTAGAGATTATGTACCTCTTATATTTGTTGAGGGTCATGCAGAAATGGACTATGAGGTTACACACAGTGCCTCAATAAAAACTACTGTGAAATAGTTACATACACAGGATGGAGCAATATGCATATACTATGAAAGAATAATATCAACTTCAATTATGAACAACTTTAATTCAGAAAACTTAAACTAACAACATACATATTCACAGTACAATATATTAATGAAACTTTGATTTTTCTATCTAGCCAATACAAAATTTTCAACCAATTACAGCTAATATTTACATCTCTGTTATTATCGAATCGACTCCTATTATCAGCTTGTTTTGAAATATTTAATTGAAAAAAATGTGTACTTGCTCTACATATTTCCTTTTAGTTCATCATTATCAATCTTTAACTATTTCGCATAATGTTAGAAGCCTAACATTTGTACATTGTTTTAAAATCAGATGAAATGTTAACTGGGTAAACATACAATTATACATTTATAACTAGCAAAGTAATCAGAAACAAATTCAACAACCTTAATAAAGTGTTACAGATAACTTCTAGTTAAACATTTAATATGTTTTATATAATTTATAGATAGGCGCTTATTTTTTAATATATCTAATTAAAAATGAATCTTTACCGCCTATTATATTATTAGTATTTCTATACTCATACATTTACACGTTTAGAAATATACTTACATTGCCTTCTAAATTCGCTAGACGATATCTTTACAAATAAATCTATATTTTTTCTATTTTTTCTTACTGCTACAAAATATGCTTAGCTACTTTCGTATTTATACTTTGTAGAATACTTCTTAACTGACTCTAATTAAGAACAGGGTAGGTACCACCACCATAAGGTAAGAATTTGCATGTGAGAGAGCAAGACGGCATGCGTCTCTCCTCCGCAGTTGCAGCAGATTTACGAGCGATTTACGATAGGGATATTTGAGATTGGATAATCAATTATATTGCCTTGAAATAATTATACTGTCTATTTCTATTTAAAACGCGCCCTATACCCTACTCGTTTAAAAGTGAACATAATAAAGAGTAATTCGATTGCTTATTGCTCCAATGTTTCAACAGTTCTGTGCAGATGGAATATGTATAAAAAAACAATTAAATCATGTATAATCAAAATCATAAGTAATATTGAATTGGACCATCGAAAGTTCAAATTACTCACATTATATGTCCCGACAATGATTTTAATAAAAAGCTATAATTAATTAAATAAATTATGTTACAGATTCAAAACTAAGTAAAGGTATCTATAGATATAGAGACATTAAAAAGTCTAAATTCGTCATATTGAATGGAGTCCTCAAACACGAATCTCACGATAACAATGTTTCAGGCCAGCTTCCTACCGTTACAATGATCACCTCTAGAAGTGTCAAGATTGGATTTGGATGGATAAAGACGCTTGCTGTTCTTATCTCTTCCTTAACGACCAAAAAATTAGTTGTGTTCATCTACCATCTTTTAAAATCGCGGATGCAGTTGTGGGAACGTGACGGCGCACCCAGAATAGGGCAGCTTCTCTTTGCCACGACTACATCCGACTTATTGATAGGAGGAATGGTAGGGTTGGCAGGTCTACTAATGATTATGCCAGCCGTTAAGTTTGACAAGTCTGTCGTTGACAGTGACGGCCACGCACCGGCAGCCGCTGGTCTTCCGCGCCGTGCACTCCCACCACGTCTTCACTCGCCGAGCCAGCTTCTTGATGAACCGATAGTTCCCCCATGTTATTATAGGGTTGCCAAACTTCGTCGTTCCAAACACTATTGGGTTTGATGCTTGATGTACTGAAATAGGTTATTCATTACTTTTGTTCTTTCCGTACAGTTTTACTAAAGTTAATTCTTATTTTTAATATATTTTATTACTTGGATTTATAACTAGTTATTTTTAAACAAAACTTACGCGTTTTATTATAAATAAAAGAGGTTTTGATAACAAAATAATTTAATATTTAAGTACGTGCAACAACCCTAACATTTCGTTGGTTTGAAGTGAGTAAACTTTAAAAACATCTGAGAGATTCACAATAAATTGTAAGTTCTATTCCACACCTGATAATATGAATATTATTATAATTATTAATATCACAACGATTAATTTTAAATTAATAAATTTTAGTTAATGCGTATGGCATACGTTCATTTTGACAATATTTTCATCTTCGGTGATGATGAAAGAGTTACATCGCTCTCTAGTCTTGATGCATATCCATCGTTTTTGTTTTCCTTTGGTCTTCATCAGCTTAAACCGGTGCCCAGACAGCACTATAACTGGGTTCCCTCTTTTGCTTGTGCCAAAATAATATTCCTCAGATTGTACAGAAACGTCTGATTCGGACCCTTGAAAAAATATAAACAATATTAGAATTACTATGTATTAAGAAGCAGAGCGTAACTCTTAAAGTATTTCGTTAACTTACTTGACTCCTTTATCGGTTAGAACAGTTTCTCTTTATAAATGGAATGGCAAAATTAATGTCAACGGCTTTTGTGTTTCAAACATTACAAATCTACAAAACCAATCCAAAGTAACAATTTATAACAACCAACAGAATAAACTTCGGAAAGGATAAATAAAATCAAGCGTAAATTCAATAATCTTTACTATCACCGTTTGTACTAAAATATTGTCTCCTTAAAATCATATATCCACAAATCTAATTTAAATTTCAACAATAATATGCACAATCATTTTAAGGGACCATAGAAGCTCCTAAGACTCCGATAATCAATTAATGCCTTATATTGTTAAAATACTATAGGTACTTATTATTAAAATTTAATTTGTGCAATACTTAACTGGTACTTAAGTATAATTCTTAGTGTTGTTTCCTCGGCAAAATAAATTGAATTTAACATTTAAAGTTATAAGTACTATTGCAGGCCGCTACAACTTATGCCTTATGACGTAAGACTATGAAATTATTATTTTTATGCAGCTTGGACTAGATATTGTCAAAAGGTAATTATTATTAGAATATACACAATATATTAAATCTTAATTTTATTACTCTACTACCTAATTTATAACAAGTTTACTGTTCAAGACCGCTACGATACTGTTAAGTTCATTATAATAACTGTCTTACTAAATACTGAATCATATATGGAATGTAATTTTTCACAATTTCATTGGAAAGTTACAAACATTGGATAAGGGAAATCACTTCCAAAAATTGATGCATATTTACTGACTTAATATGAAACTACGATGCTCAAAGGGACTCCTACTAACGCTTAAAAAATCATGGTCTCAGTTGTGGAACAGACACCGCCCTTTTACACCATGAAGTGCCCTGTCGCACTCTCGTTGCTTGGAGGTAGAGCTTCAAAACCTATTTCAAAAACAACAACTGATTTCGCTTTATTGACTGTTTCTTTGTGCGTTAGCTCCTACTATTACTTCAACCGTTTTCACTATATTGACTGTTTCTTAGTGCGTTTTCATGTTGGCAGCTTAATGGTTATGTACATTAAGTTGCTTGATGATGACGCTGTCGCAGGTGGTGAGCTTAGCGCGGCAGCCGCGCGGCTGGCTGGTGCAGCGCCACTTGGTGACGGGGCCTCGCACGCCAGTCGTGCAATACCGGTAACTGCCCAGGCATAGCTGAGGCCGCCCTAGCCTTGATATACAAAACAACGGAGTTTTACCTGAAAACAATATTACGTTCGTCCTTTATGTGAAACACATTAAGATATAACGCTGTTTTTTGTTATCTCTTACCAATCGTCTGATTTTGGGTAAATTGTTTTTCAAAGGAAGTTCTACTATATTTTTTCATTATCGTAAACAAATAACGTTGTCTCATCATTCTACTTTTTTGTTGAAGCATTGTATACTCACTCCACTTAGCGATTGCGATACAAATACATATACAATTTAAATAGACAAGTCAAGTAGAACATAATGGAATTTCACGCAAATTAAAAGACAAGCTCTTGTTTTTATCAGGATTTTCAGACTGTATTTATAATCACACAAAGCAATGTTCACAATCATTAATAATTATTTTATAATATTTTTAACACAGCCTAATGCTCTACATTTAAATGCAATTTAAGTCTTTTGTATAAGCAGTTAATATAAATAATTGTTTCTCGACATTTTACAAATCTACTCGTACTTTATAACATCTAAAGTAGCATTTGTTTTGCAGATCTAATTATTTTACTTATATCTAGAAAATGAACACAGACTGAGAAATTCTTTATTTACTAAAGAGATACTTATGTGAACCCCAAAACATTGGATGGGAAAATACATTTTGTGACAAATGAACGACGGTTCAAAATGGGTTTAAATTTGAAAGTTATAATAATATACATATTACATACCAAACTACACAGTCTGTGGAGTAACTAACACACTATACAATACAGGCATATGTTATTTTCATTTGCAAATGTGTACGTAATCGTGATTCAATTTTAAAGATTTAAGATTAAATTGTAAACTATATAATATAATAAAAGACTAGAACTTAACCCGCGTTATATTCCATTACATTTTAAAATTAAATATATACCATGTTATCCGTATATATTCAGTCCAAATATACTGAATGATATCTTCATGATACATCCTAATTTTAACTTGAAGGATTTGACATCGAGCCTCCTTTGCGTCATCTACGTAGGATTTTTCTCCGAGCGAATACTAAACTCCTGAACAAATCTAATGAGATAATAAGGTTCTACCAGCGGTGACCACGATCCTCAGTCATGAGGGACCGACGGCAGAGCGAGAGCGACTCTACCAGCACAAATAAGAACTATAGATAATGTGCAAAATTCGTTATCAACTTTGATTCTATTTTTAAGACTTGCGGCCAATAATGGCACTAAGCTAAATTACCTGCTTAATTTGTATTTCTCTATACATTCCTCTCTCAGACTTCCGCTCAAACTCTTTAAACTGATTTCAACGTCAGGAGAAATATCATTCATATCTATCAGGTCCCAAAAAAGGCGATCTTGCATCACTTTTCATACCAAAGCTGTAGGGCTTCACGACTCGCACGACATTTCTCGCGTCCGCGTTAGACGACACCTTACAAGCCTTTAATCGTATACATTATTTTTCATTTCAACTCCATGTAACCTTGGACTTAATCGTCATGGTTGTGATCATTCTTCAGAGTAAGTATTTCATTGTTCAAGGTGCTGATGCGAGCCATGCAGCCCGGCTTGTTGCAGCGCCACGACACGCGCCCACGATTCTGGTAATTCCGAGAGTATCGCAGCCCATTGTACAAAAGGATTGTTGTCCCTTTGTTCGTTGTTAAGAAGCGAGCTGAAAAATAAATACTTGTGCTATAGTATTGGAATATGCCATCTATTTATGATAAACTATATTTTTATTGTGATGAGGCGTCTACTAGGGACGTATTATGGCGAAATAAACATTTCTGAATCAATACTTGTATTTTCATTTATTAATCTTTTAATAAGCATACTGTTCATCAATACTATAACGTTACATTACTATAAGGTAGCCATTAGTATTTTAGTCGAATATAAGTATGACGTAGAATTGAAGACATACTTAACTGTGACTGTTGATCGAGGACGTGTGTGTAGGGTTTTAAAAATCAACGTTCTTCATATCTAGAGGTAAAGTACAGAAGTAATGAAGATACTTCTATACTTTTTCTTCTTCTTTTGTATTTCTTTAAGATACTATTTTATATTTTCATCAGTGTCAAGGTAATGTACTTGTAGAATGTAAGTGTCGAAAAACAATTTACCGAAATTAGATTTACCAAAATCTTTGCAACTATTTTCGTAGAGCATTTTTTTCTTAATTCATCGAATTTACGTTCCGCTACTATTTTAGAAAACAAATAATAATATTAATCAATACGATTTTATTCGGTACACCGTCGTTTTATGTTATATGAACCTAACCCTACTAAATTTATGCATTGTTTCCATTTTTCTTTAAAAAAATACTTTTATCAAGTTATCAGTAAAATGAAATTCGATCAAAATTGTTTCTGTACATTGTTATGTTCCCCATCACTTGGCACACAGTCATCTAAGTGATAAAACTTAGAGGCTTCGACGACGCTTTGCCCGATTGTTCTGATCCTACGCTTACACGCCTTGTTGTGACAGATCCACGAGACCACGTCACCTTTTCCTTGATAGTTCTTGTGGAACCTGCGACCTTCGAAATAAGCTCCGACCTGCCCTCGGCCCGTGGTGAAGAACTCGACCTCGCCTAAAACTTAATTTATATACGTTTAGTGTCAAATATGAAGTTTCTATCTACCTGAAAATTTTGAACTTGAATTGTTTGCGATAAAAACTTCTACAGACTTATGGCACTGATAGAAAAATAATACGTAAACAAAATCACATAACACATTAGCTGATCCAGGAAACGTGGTTTTGCCATATAAATTTGGGGGATGAAAATTACATGTTGTTCGATTTACAAACCTCCAAATATGCACAAAAAGACCTTGAGAATTGGTAGAACCGTTTCGGTGGGGTTTAACTACAAACACCGCGACACGAGAATTTGATATATTAGATTACATACAACTTTAATATTTCACGATTCCAATTCTATAGTGATACATTCACTCGAGTGATCTTTCGAGATGGCGACAACATACTGGCCCTGAGTTTTGATCCTGTGGTTGCAGACGTGTTTGTTGTGGCAGATCCACGACACCACGTCACCCTTCCCCTCGTAGTTCTTATAGTATTTGTGCCCATTGTACAGAGCCCCGACTTGACCTCGGCCGGTGGCGAAAAACTCGACTGTGTCTAAAATGTTATTTTAGAATTACATACTTTAGGTTAATAAAATATTTTTTTATGCTAATTTAAGTATAAACAAAATGTATTCATTTAAAAATGTAGGGTTATATATAGGGCTACCGTAATTTCTTCAGTGAAATCAAATACAGAAACTATTAAAACTATTCCATTTCATGTTATTTTATTTGTAAGTCTCCTATCACATATAAAACAAGTAAAGTCTATATAATTTTTATAATAAATGTAAATATATCTATAAAGTAAATACACTCAAATAAAATCGATTTTTTATACAAATATACAACCGTGGTCTCCATCTTAGTGAGTACTGGTATAATAAAATATAATTCTGTATACCTTTGATACACTAAAAAGAAAACCGTATACTCAGATACGTGAACGACTATTCAGTATTCTCAATACTTTTATTGCACTCCATGTATTGAAAAGGTGTTACATAATATGCATATGGCAATGTAGAAGAGAGGAGGCTCTTGATACCGTAGCTAATTGTCGACAAGTTTCTGTAAGAGCTGCAGGTTGACGGACTGTCCTCTAAGATGCGTGTGCCTGTACCTAGTGGCGTGCAGCGCTCGGTACACGGTAATGGCGGTGGCCGGGCAGCCCCTGGTCGAGCACCGCCATGACACCCGCGGCCCTGACTTGTACTCCTGTCTGAATCTGTACCCCTCTATAAGCAAGCATGTGCTCCCAAGACGGTTCACTGAGAATTCAATACCTAGAGCATAAATTAATTTTAATTTTAAAATGTTAACTTTGAACGATTTTGTCTCTTTTCGACTCTAAGGGTCACATGCAGAATACAACAAGACACTGAAAAAGGATTCGTGAATCACACGAATACTTGTCCTACGCGAGGATCGAACCTGCAACACATCGGGCATAGTAGTGACCACTCGGTACATCCATGCAGTCAGCTTTTCGTCATTTTGAACGTTCCACTTCTTGATATTTTTTTCACTACTTGGCCTACCGAGATATAATTTACCAAGGAAGCATACAAATTAAATAAACTATAATAAGAGTCAGATTCAAAATAAAAATACAAAAACTATTTAATTTAAGCAAATATAATTCATAAAAGAAGCAGTCTATAATAAAAATAGGATTTTATGTACAAAAACGAAATATTATTTAGTTTAACATGTATCTAGTAGAATTAACGTAGATATAATAAGGCTCATAATAATTATTACTTACAAAATATCACCGAATTACGTATCGCGTTGAAATATCACTGAAAGCGAAGCTTTTAACAATATACTTTCCAAATATACATAAATTTTAGAGATCAACAAATTTAAGAAACATTCGATTTCTATAACGATTTTACATCTATATATAAGTATACATCACTGTCAACTGATGCGCGTCCTGACCTTATCATAATTCACAGCTCACTCTAAGGCCTTCCTTGCTAAGTAAATAGTTGTAACACGCTATTACACTCTTATAGAAAAAAAATGAATATAGTTTCATTAAAATGAGAAATAAAACATGATTAACATATTACAGATTATTTCATAATACTAATACGAATACATTGATTTATCTTATCAAACACTGGGGTTCAAAATAAAACTTCACACAGAATATTGCATACATGTATCACATTATGGCCTTAGCAAAATCTAACTAAGCAACAACCATCACGATGTCTTAACATTCCTACCACCTATCAACATTCTATACTCGACACGCATCAGTGAACACCAATGTCAAATCATTTATTGCTTGTCAATATAACTCTCTTAACTTACATCTAGGGATCTTTTTTAACTTCTGGGTTGGGGGGTCGCAGCCACAGGTCTGTTTTTGGCAGTATTCGCGGGAAGTTCAGGGCATGGAGGGCTAGAGCTGCGGCAGTAGGTGAGGAGATGGGAGAGGGGAAGATGGCTGAGGATAGGCCCGTGAAGCTGGCCAGGCCTCGGGGCCGGAGCTGCACGAAGGCGCCGTTCCCGCAGCGCGCGTGCGACGGCGGCGCGTGGTTATGCTCGTCTCCGGACGCGATGAGCTTCCCCGACATGAGCCTCACCCGCGCGCGGCACCCCATGTGCTTGGAGGAGCAGTAGAAGAACCTCCCCCCTACTTGTGAGTACGTGTAGCCGCGAAGAACTAAGATGTATTTTCCTTTCTCCGTGGGTATGAACTGGACGTCTGCAACAGAAGCTAGTTTAGAAACATGTTCCGGGATCACCGAGTGCCAGAGTGAATTTGCATTGTTTAGCCAAGAAGGCTACTAGCAAATTGAATCCGACTAAGCTCTTATTTAAACATGCATATGTTATGTTAACTTAGTATGTGCACAGACATTTTAAAAATGTCGGAAATTAAATCAAACCTTATTTGAAGGTTACAAAAAAAATATAAACGCTGACTGCTTAAAAATTACCTATGATTTCGAGGCGTATAAGAGTTTATAGTACAAAATATCAATTTCTCAATTATTTTTAGCCTTTTAACCTGGAGTAAAGTAAAAAACACTTCGTAGGATATATTAAAGTGATATAATAAATTGTAATACACGGTATTTATTTCAAGCTTTTATTATTAATCACACAGTCAAAACAAATGCATATAATTATGTATTAAAAATTACAGGAACATTATAACAGAGTTTGCTGAGGCTTATTTGATCATTTCATCATATAATATTTAAACATGGAAGCACATTTTACTATGACTAACATGTAATTAGCATAATAATACTTTATAGTTCCCAATATTAGTGCTCTAAGTAAGCTCTACATTACATTAGTTTTGCTACAATTACTAACTTCAAATTCCATGTCTTATCAATTTAAGGTTAAGTCGCACGTGGATGACAAATCGACTTAAAACGGATTACAGCCACTAAAAATCAGGATCAAGAACATCCAGAAGATTGAGTACTTTTTGAAAGACAAATTATTGAGCGGCAATAGCGCACGTTTCTGCAGAGTGAACATTCTTAGTCCTAGATAGAGCGGGGAATATAAATAGGCAGGTAGACTTCTACAGCCACTTGAAGTAACATTATTACAATTGAGGAAGCACTACGCAGTATTGAGCGGAGTCACACTTCTACAATTCTATACATAATTTCAAGATATGGCAGAAGGCGCTCTGCAAAATTTCGAAAAACACACTTGAATAGGAACATGTCACCAGAATTATTAACACTAACTACATATAGTGCATTGGCTGTATTGTTCAAGTAAAGTTAAAATGCTTTCTTAACTGACACTGTTTAATCCTGTCCCTTGCCGTTTCAAGCAAGAAAAGGCGATAGAAGATTATGAACCTAACTCTTCGAGAAATCTAGCCTTTTAGTGTATGTTACACTGACCCGTAATATTATAAATGCAGAAATATAATACCTAGGCTTAATTTTAATACCTTAATTAGCATTAAATGCTCAAGTTTAAAACTTATTTTACATCGACTTCATTGTTTATTTTGTCTCACTATTTCTATTAAATCTATGGCAACTATCGCATAAGCCTTACAACTTTATTATTGTCACAATCATTCCATCATAGCGACATATTTTAATGACTTTAATCTTCTTAAGATTAGTGAAGAGGAATACTAAGAGCCTACCATCACCTCCATAAGTAATCCTGTTGCAATTGTGCCATTGTGGAAAAGAGTCAGCGCTCTACACCGTGTATTGCTCTTTCATACTTACACAACTACAATAGCATTACCTATAGTAAAAAAAATACATTTGCAATTAATGGAGCAAAAATGTATTTATCCGTAATAAGCTACGGTTCATTAATTTCTTTGGTCAATAAATTATTTAAGTCTTATTACTAGAAAAATAATATATGGCATCCTAAAATGATGATTAATTAATAGAATATATCAATTGATTGATTGCAGAAATACTATGGCAAAATACCTTGCTTGCGAATAATTATAACTTATGCTTATACTTAAAACAATATTGATTTTGATGTCGTTAACTGGGCAAAAGCCGTTCACATTGCATGTGCTTAATTGACTTTTAATACTTAACTACAACATAATTCAATTCCAAACACCCCACTAAAACTATTACCAAACCCATTAAAAGCTAAAAGAAAATTATAAGTAGGTACTAAAAGCGTTGTTTATGACTTCTTGAAAACGTTATTTTTAGTGTATAGATCATAATTAATTAGAATAATTTTCAAAATGTTTCATTTTACTTGCGGTAAATCATAATTAACCATTAAACCATTAACCAAAACCATTTAACTGGGTGTGAAATAGGAGCTCTTTAATTTTAGTCCTGAAGACAATCTCAAATCATTTCATAAACTTTGTCTTATCTATTCTAAAACAACCATTTTTGCAGTATGTCTCCGTGTCTGCCTTCTGCTTAATCATTAGAACAGTGATGTAAAGCAATCTCCAAATCGTAAAAAGAGTACAATCTTCCACGAAAGCGTATCCCTTCGCATTCATCTGAAAAAAATATTAACATAGATAAAAACTACAAAGTACACGCTTATCAATGAGGAAAATAATAAAAATAAAGCATAACCATGTATAAAAATATATATTTTATTTACACAAAATTACAAATATGTATAACAATAAGATTAGGTTCAAAATAGTAAAACGATTTCTTTCAACTTCTGAATTTAACTACATATATGTATCGCGAGTCTTACAATGACACCCTTCATCACATTGTATTAACTAACTAGCAAAATAAAAGAGTAATGACTTCACTGTCAAAATAAAACTTTGCTTAACGACACAATGACATTAATTTACGTACAAAATATCGCACCAGCGGACTTGAACCATCCAAACGAGCATCGAACCCACGACAGTTCTTTAAGTTGCAGAGCCTTTATTTAGCAATGCAATTATCAAAATATACAGCATGTGTTATTTATCATGAGTATTATAATAATTTATTTATTTAAAAATAAAGATTTATTATTTTTCTAACTTTACATGACCCGGAAGTCTTGAACCATATTTTTTTTTTTAAATTGGACCCAATATTCTATAAAGCAGTTTAGAGAAAAGAAGGATCTACATATTTACATAATCATACTAATGTATTTGTATTTATTATTTACACCAACTGGTAAAAGTGCATATAGTAAAAATACATTTATATTGTCTCTGACTCTAACAACTTTCTGTTGGAAGAGGACAAAGATAACCTTTATTACAGAAGTTTGTAAATAAATAACAACAATGTAATATATATTTAATCATTGTGGTCAGTCTTTCATATTTCACGGCACGGAATATTTTTTATTAAGTTTTATTAAAGATAAAATATTTAATGTGATCATTGTTCAGTCCTTCCCTATATAGGAGGTGGCCAGTGCCCAGCAGTGGGACGTTTATATACTCAGTTAGTTAAAAGCTTTTATACAGCTACAATACTTATAATAACTAGCACCTCTTCACGTGGTAATCAAATAACTCTTTGAAATAAACGCTATTATCCTTTTTACGTCATATCGATAAAAAAATATCCATTAAATACATTTCAAATATCGATCTCTCTCAGTTATTAGCCACATATAAAAATAACTATTTACATCTTACCAACTAGAGTTCGTTGATACACTATACTATATACAACATCTTGAACATGAGGCACTTTCAAGCGTTTTCAATGAATTACTTATTTCAAAATAGTGTCAACAGATAATAAAGTTACTTAAAATAATATTATAAAGCTCGAAAAGGATGGATTTCATAACACTAACGGTTTTAATAAACGAATATATATCAGCTATTTATGGGATGCAGGCGGAGTGCTGATCTAGTCAGATATGTGACATGCACGTGGCCACAAATCTGAAAAGAAAACGTGGTTTGGAGGAAAAAGAGGATATCCTTTGCCCAGGCGTGGGATCTGACAGGATATATAAATAAATATGGATTTTAAGGAAGAACCTTCAGAATCTACAGTATTTTTCTTTATATTCTTTCAAAAGTACAGACTAGAACCATGAAATTAATGGTGGCCTTTTAATCCAGACCTTACTGTACTGATAAAGAAATTTGATAAACCCAGTTGTTTTATAACAGTTCCCAAATGTATCATGAAATAGGTTTTTCGAAGCAAAGCGGATAGCTAATCGGAACTAGGTACCTGGTTATTGATATCAGGTTTGTCGGGGTCAAACTACTATTCTTGGATCCATTAAATTGCAATGCAACCTACTTGACAAGCTGTCCAGGCACTATGTACCTAATCGGTTTGGCTTTCACGTGCAGTAATCAACCAGTGTAAAAATGTGAAGTATGTATAAACCTCCTTCTAAAATGATTAGTAAAATTCAAGAATTATTTTGCATTTAACTTTAAAAGGTAACTTGAAGGCACCTTCTCATGCATATATCTACTTTTAAATCGTTGTTTGAGTAATATTGACATACTTAAAACATAACGTTTAGTAACAATTGTATTTTTTCTTAACAATCAGTCAGTGGTTATGATGTCCATACTTTTTTACAACGACTCCGTTTAGCGTGGTGAGCGACGCTATGCACTGCAGCCGCCGCTTCTTGCCGCAAACCCACCGCGTCCTTTCATTCCGAGATCTCTCCTTAATGAAGTTTTTACCCTCGTAAATGATCATGGGATTGCCACAACGAGACACCACGTATAAAGCACCTGTAAATTGAAAAGGAAATAGGGTTTGACGTGTTTTCTATATATTTTAAAGCCAAGTTCAGCGCATAAGTTATATTTTTTGAAGAAGTTCGTTTAATGAGTATTTAATTGAAAATGCGTCCTTATTCTGCGGAATAAGCATTTTTATGACAATAAAACGAACTTTTTACTCTAAACAAAATAAAATAAAAATTGAAAAGGTTTACTCAGTCAAGTAAGTTGTCGGTTATGAATAATTCTGATTCCAATAACGTCCATCTGTAGACGCGCTCCATTTTGATAGCGCATGAAACGCCGCGAACTGTGAATACAGCGCCCTAAGAAACATGTAGAGCCATCTATCGACGCAACTGTAGCAATCTTTGTGCTTGTTAATTCATTTCATTCTTATTTTTTATTCAGATATATGCGTGTTGATGAAATCCATGTTTATTAAAAAAATCATAAGTATAATATGGCATTCGTTTCGTAGGAAAGTTATATTACATAATAATAAAAATCGAAATACGCACAACTTTGTAATGTCTTACCAATTGTTTTTGATCTTAACAAACGAAGGTTTTTTCATGCGTCCAACGCCATCTACACAAGACTCTTAAGAAATGCTACACGAGCCGGTGGGACCGCTCCCATTTAGTTTCAGTGGAATTACGTCGCGGCGTCTGAGGGCGCTACTGGCACAAATTCCTTATTATTCCGCCGGTGTCCGATTATATTATCGGTAGCTGTATTAGATATCAAAATCTCCATTCGTATTGAATGTAACATTGGTAACATGCCTGCATGACAGCGTATTTATAATTACTTTGATTACGTGACCGACATAACGATTGCAGTAAACGAGAAAGAAGTTGAAAAAATGCAGTTTACCGTTAGAGAGATTACCATCATACCTTAATGCTTCACTTAACGACCGTCACAGATGCAGCTCTTATAGTTTCTATAATGGAATTTAGTGAACCGCAACTTGGGATGACCTGTTTTCGATAATACTAACTTGATGGAAGTATTACACTCAGAATCATTTTAAGGGATTAGTATAGACAATTAAAGTACTTTACAGTATTATTTTTTTACGGTGTGTTAATTACATGCATGAGTTCTAATGAAACACGTCTCTTTCCTAGGTCCCCTAAGAATTCGATCATCCGATTTTCCAAATAATAGTAAAATACAAGGATATGTTTTTTGTGTAATGCTAATAAATATTTTAATAAGTAGGTGCTTTAGATCACAGTATAACCTAGAACTTAAAATTCCTAAACGAATCAAAATTCGTAGATTGAACGATAACGGTGAAGTACCTAAAGTCAGGCATATAATTATGAAAGACAATGTAGGCAGGCACTATTAGATGATACCCAGGCAGAACAATAAGTAACGGGGCAGCTACCTGACTTTAATGGCTCACGACCATTCTCACGGAACGATACACACGTCTTACTGTTTCTATGATAAATAATTTATTGTTTTCTTCTATCTCTACAATGTCAGAATAAATATCAAATACGAATCGTAATTCCGTTACCTCGACTGTATTTGTCCAAGAATAATACAGATCATTAGTTCAAAAGAAATCCGTGATTACAGGTTTATTGAATTGTATCCAAACGACATCATACGTATACCGCCGACGTTAATTGAATCTCAATTGATTATTATTAGATCTTGATTTGATGTCTTCTGCGCAAATACCTTAACAGCCAGGTTGTTTTGTCAAAACATTTTTGTTCATTAGCCCTCGTAAATACCAACGTTCTTATAAATTACGGTACGATCAAGTATATTAGGATTATTTGTATCCAAAACTAATTGGTAGGCAAACAAATTGGGTGTAAACAAGTTTGGCGTAGGTACTTAGATATAAAATACCTAATCAAGATCGCATAGAATTCTAAATAAAAACCAGCGTGAGTCACATAGGTACATAACGCTACTTCATTGACGTCAAAGCAATTAGCGTCTCTGAATATAGCTCTATAATCTGTATATAGCTCTAATATAGCTCTAGCTGAATTACAGACAATTATAAATTAGTGTTAAAACATGTTTATAAAAGAGTATACAAACTAATTACAAAATTAGTCCTTCATCCCATTTTGAGAATTAATTACTCAAATTCACAACGACTTTTTTAACAATTTCATCAAGCTTTCCCGAAACTTCGAAAAGAAGGCTTTCAAATGTCGCTTCGTAAACTCGACATTTTCTTACTAAACCGCTATCAAAAATAGAAACCTTAAGAAATACTTATACAAGTGTAACAGATTGTGAAACAGCAAAATAATTGACACACTGCATTATAACAGCATGTAGTTTTGGGTAAAGTATAAATTCTGGTATTACAGATATCATGTATTATCAATTATATCGCGACCCCTTTAGAGATCGCGACTGTTTGTATTTATGATACATGTAGAAATATTAAACGCAGACGGTTGGCATGGTGCCCCACGCTCCCTAGTACGAACAAAATATTGGGGTGGTGGCATACCTAGCAACCAACGCCACCCGAATAACAACAGCATGTATCTATATCTGTACATCAATATGCGCATCTCCCCCAGACCTAAAAATAAAGTACATATTATTATATTAGGACCACTCCAAATAAAATACTGCGACGTAGTACTATTGTTTTATTGCTTTTGCACTCCGTTTTATATATGTAAGCACTTACTTCTATGTTTGCAAATGTAAAAGTACTGCGAAAATAAGCAATAAAACGTTTCAAATAAAAGCATCGACCTCCCAAATGTAGCATTTAAAACGTTATGCAGAATTCCAGATAAGATGGCGGAAGCTATCTTTACGTATTAATCAATAATCTGTTCTACACCGCCAAATTTTCCTTATTATTATAGAGCCTACTGATATCCACCGAGCTCCCTGTAATACCACTTCAGTAAACTAATACCTAGTATCGTTAGAAAACCATTGTGAAAACACACATCTGAATAGAATAAGATATTATGTAACGAATATCATTAGCGTCTTTGCTACACTTGCGCACAAACAACTCGAGGAAAACCCGAGATTCTGGCGTTCGATGACTCTAGAAACATAGGTAGTAACCTTCCTAAACAACTTTAGTACATTAAACTCGAATCAGCGAGCTAAAAATATGTCGGTGACGTTGAATAGCCGCTATCGCTATACACATAGGGATCACAATCGTAGTGTTTTGTAGCAGAGTAATCAGTGTTGCCGTTGAGAAAAAATGTAATCAAGTTAACATTTGAATTGAACTAAACAAGTGGTCGGCTGACCAGTTTGTTCACCGTAACGGTACGGAGAATACCTGTGGTACTTCTTCAAGTGTTTACTAGTTGGTCGGGCAATAGGGTCATGACGAAATCGCTTCTGAGCCGCTTTTACTACTCTAAGAAGAAGCTATCAAATTGCGATTATCAAATGACTTACTAATAAACCATAACAGAGTACATGTATCTAAAGTACAATTATAATCCATTTTTGATATCGCACTATTTCTTGGTAAATAAATAAACAGTAACTGTATATTCATACTTTAATACGAAAATGCGGCTCTCATTCTTTTTCCGTTCGAATAATTATTATTTAAGATTAAAGTATATTTAGAATATACATACATAACTCGTGTTAAATAATTGAGGAAACCATTTCCTCTTAAAAATAGATTTCCTCGTAAATATTTGGTTGTACTACTTAATTGTAGCATACACTTTTTCTGTGTACGAATCAGTATGCCGCCGTTTCGATATGCTAATCACATTGTATGAATGTTACCCCTCCGTACACAATGCGTCTTAGAATTCTTAAATCTAAAAGTATGCCGTCCGTTATTAAAATAACTTACAATGCAAAAGCAGGGGCTGGTTAGAGGTCTAAGATAAAAAAAAACGCTTTAGAATTCTGTAGGCACATTTGAAACTGACGAAAAGATATCTTTACATCGAAATAAAAGTGTTTAAAGCCGGTTCCCTTACCTGCACCTGGCGCTAGAACATTGAAAGAAATCAAAGTATTCCATAAAAACATGTTTTAAATAGAAAAAGCATCAAAGGGCAGGACGTCTAGACATTCTTTTTTTAGTTCTCAGAACGAGCAGGTAGAGATCTGTACAAAGACGTACGGATCGATCCGTTCAGAAAGTATTATTACTGACTAGAAAGGCGTGTTCGAGATTTAAACTTTTATTTAAATACACTTTGGTGCAACGCATTTGATACACTAAGTCCTAAACTACCATCATTTGTTTTTGGTTACATACGTTGTCAGTTTTATGATAAAGGGTAAAATAGTAGCAGATCTAGTGCCTAAGTCTATTTATTACGAATTTGATTATGAATACTTAAAAATGAATAATTAAGTTACTACTTATATACACTGATTATACAGATATTTAGGTATACATTTTTTTGTACAAATTGTTTTTTTTCGCATGATGGCATTACTTTCTTCTGGTACTATTAGTTCGCGTATTTATTTCATTGAAAGTACAACTTTAAATACAAGCGTAGCGTCCGAGTGCAGAGAGTCTGCTACCACCTCTTAAAGTAATATTGTTACAGTTGGGGAGAGACGAGCCGCTCTACACAATGTAGAGCGCAAACAACTACTGGAATAAACAAGTGCAATAATATTACTTTAAAAGGCGTCGGTTGGTCCTATATTGTTCTACAGTTTGGGCGGATGCGTGTGTTCTGAAACTTCTATAATAACTTGGCCGTTGTAGGTGATGGCCGAGGCGAGGCACTTGCGGGAGACCCGGCTCGAGCAGTACCACAGCGCACGAGCCCGCGTTTGATTCTTCTTAGAATTCATGTAGTACGTGTACCCCTTGTGGCACAACAGGCGACCACTTCTCGACGTTACCAAAAACTGTGCACCTTACAATAACAAATTACACGTTAAACCACAGCCCAATGATGAGGAATAAGGAAATATTTAAATAATAACACCTTTTTAGAACAACATAATACGTTTATTTCTATAACACATAGTGCGGTAAACATCGTCATGCATGACTAGTCGGATACAGAGTTCTATCGATCTGATACAGTTGTAAAAAATATTCGTGATTTCTAGTCAACTATTTATTCTCAGAGAATAAAGTATGATTACTTCGGCGTACAGTAAAATATACTTATGCGTATATTTCTGTTCAATTATAAATAAACATTTTCCTTAACATCTCTTACTAAAAGTAGGTCAAAGGTCACTTGTTTCTTTTCTAGAAAGAGTTCTGACACGTACTCAGTATATTGTGCGACAGCATTACATATATGCTTAACCAGTAGTGTATCTACTTGATATACCCTAAAACTAAACAAGTATACTTTAAAACCAATTACCATAAAGGAATGTTATAGCATAAGACAGCTTTATTAAGGTACATTCAAAATTAAGATCCGGTTTGATAGAACTCCAACCTAAGGTAGTTAGAAAAATATGTTTATAAATTACAAAACACGTCTGTATAGAAACAAGGTACCTATTGGGCGATTACGTAAGCTATAGAAAAACAGGTCCGAAGCCCTGCGTAGTACTATAAAATGTTCAGAAATAATTTCATTGATAGCGAGACATGCGCAGTACGGCCGTAGGTACTACCAGTTGGGTTATACGTCCTCAGTTTTGTACTAAAAATAGAACGTTGAACTAAGGCCGCGTAAAGGGACTGAGCTGTGACCTTTCGTCGTATCTCTGTGTGATTAGCGCGGCTGATGCTTTACCAACATTTTATATTATGCCCTAACAGCGACTTGTTTATTTCAATGTAACAATTTTACTAGGTGGAATGTTACATTTGTGTTAATCTAAACATACAAATAGACAACATAATATAGGTCATTAGGTATAGAGTAAATTATAATTAGCGTTTACACAATCTATTGTATTCAAGGTATCGTAGGTACATGTAAGAAAGGGCTTCGTTATAACTATTTGGTATTTTGTTGCGCACGTGGTTTCCACCTGCTGAAAATACAATAGGGACCACGTGGCACGGACGGGCGTCGTATCGCTTATTAGGAACTTCAAACATTTTTACTACAAAATGACGAAACACGTACGACTTTAAAATAGTATGAAAAGATTTTACTGAGAGTTAAATTAATAATACAGTTATAGCTTTATTTACATTATTGTTTATAAAAGCAAACTTTAGACACGCATGTAATTTATTAATTTGGTTTCATTAGTATTTCCTCAACTGACGGAATTCAACATTCTTTTGATATTAGCATGTTAAACACATGTTTTTAAATTTGATTGTCGTCTACACTAGTGAGATACACTCGCTATTTTAATGTGCGTTGAAACCTACTCTACTCAAGTGTTTCTAAAAAAATATTCACCAGCCTAATATTTGTACTCAAAAGTGGAACAAAATTATTTGAATAACTATAATTTAAAATGCCACATAAACCACTCAATAGAGAAATGCATTACATAACTGTGATATTTTCCATGTTTTTCTATTTCCATACATCATAATTACGTCACTTGATCCCATGGCTACATTTCTACTGGTCTTTGAAAGTGACAGAGAGGTGTCATATCGTGGGCAAGTGTCCCCGAAGCTGGCAATCGCACAGGTGTCTGTCGTGCACAGTGACGTAGCAGGAGGGCGCGTGCATCAGCGAGGCGCTGCGGTGCCGCCACTGCACCCATCGGACCCGCGCGCACCAAGACTGCGACTCCCAAGCTAAAATCACCAATAAAGCTCCACTAACGGCTTCAACATTCATGAATTTTGATCGTGACTAATGGCTTATGAATTGTGAAGAACACAAGGGAAACAGAAACCCCATTATGTTTCAAAACTTATAATTCTACACTGACACAGTTACGAATACATCATTTCCTTTCAAATCTGCAAAAGAAAATATTACATTAATAATTCATACGCCCATATAAATGCGATCACGTAGACAGTTTTCTGTTCTAAAAATACTGAAACACAAAGAAACATCGTTTTCTTCAAAAGATTCTTTATAGCGACTATTAACCATAACGGAAACATTAACGGAAGCGGGGATGTAAAAACGACCTTATTACTACAATGGGATGTTATAATTTGACGGGTATGGTGAGCTAGGGCTGGGAGAGGAGCGGGAAGGGGCACTCGGAGTAAGATTCTGGGGCATTATCGATTGGGGCACCATCACCAGGATGCGAATGGCGCCGCGCGCATGTCTGGCGCGTGGCGTCGTGCGGCGGCGGTGGTGGCGCGCTCCCCGGCGCGGACCTAGCGCTCTCGGCGGCGGCCTGAGACCCAGGCCACGCACACACCCGCACGCACAACACGACTCCTCACTGGCAAGCGTATCGCGGGTATCGCGGGTAATCATCCGCTTCATTTACTTACCGCGTTACAAGTTGCGCGTGCCAAACGATTAACTACGGGAGTCAAAAGTTTTAAAGCATGCTACTGTGACCTAGCCGGCGACCCGAACCCCGCCCGAGTACCGGTGTGCGCTGCTACCCTACTTAACGCAGCTCGAGCGCACCCATGCCATGTCTACTTAGCATTAATGTTAATAAATTAAAAACCCGCTCACGTAAATAGATAAACCTAAAACTTGTAGCCGAACGTATTTGGATAAGGTTGTCGTACCGTTAGACGCTCATTATAAGCTCTTATTAAGTGAGAATAGAGAGATATTTTCTCACAACAAAACTACAAAGCGTAAACAGTACGTAGTAGTAGAGAGCGGCAATCTATAAATAAATCATAGTGGCATTATGTATCAAAACACGCTACGTCACGAGGTTACTACGCAGCGCTGTTTACTCACACACCCGCAGCGGGCGCCCGCCGGGGGTGGGTAGGGGGTAGTACGTCAAATTAGGGCATACAGGGCGTAACTAGGCTATAGCGCGGGAGATGGAGGGCACGCCCATGCGATTCCCCGAGCCCTGCGGAACTTTCTTCTTTCATAACTTTGTAGGTATTGATCCGTCACAACTGCGCAATTCATGTCCTCTCGAATACATCCGATCATGCAACGATAGTAACGTCCCGCGCGTATTATTTTAACGGTCTCGACTTGATGTTTTATGGTAATGACAACAAAAATAAAGACTTTTGTTTTGCAATTTGGGAAATGATTAGATGCTTGTAATGAAACTAAATTATGATGTTTTTTTATAAATTAAATAAAGAAGTTGTGAGTTTGAGCAATAATATAATTGACACTCTCCTTAGAAGTAAGAATATCAATTATATTCTTACACCACAGATTTAATATGGCAATTTAAAAACAGACAACGCGATTTAACATGAAATGAGCAAGTACTAATATCTTAGAAAGAGTATCTCTATGACGGGCATTAGTGTAGCTGTAATGAGTGTTTTGAAAAGGTAGTATAGCAGGCAGTGTCCGGGTATTGTATACAAACAAATTGTGTTGTAGGCCGGTGCGGCGTGCGGCGCTAACGTAATGCGTAGGGCCGCGCGCCCGCCCGTACTACGTCAGACGCCCACGTCGCCACGTCGCCCACTCCACCCACAGTCACGTTCCGCACCGTGAGCCTCAGGGAAACACTGTTCATTCATTCATACCCTTTAATACAACTTTCTAGTCTATTACAGAGTATTTTGTTACTTAAGAAAATTAGATTGTGAAAACATAGGCTAGTATTATAAGATATGCTATATAATTATAATATGCGTCTTTCCAAATGTACGAGATTTCCCGTCACAGTTAAAGCTCGCCTGACTCGTAGGCTCAAGTACTAGAATATCTGGATTAAAGACGTGGACACATACATAAACACTCAATTAGAAGGCTGATCCGACATTTTTTTATTATTCTATCTCATTAAAACTGGTATAATGGGGTCACTGAAAATCTTTGCGTATACTTGTCCATTTGAAAAGACGGCAAACAACTCACACTTGCATTGAAACAAGAAAACTAATCTCGATTGAGAAAAAGATTATTTTTAACGATTTGATAACACCTAACAAATGGGCACAACATACCAAGAGTAGGATTTAATAAGAACAACGTGAAAATAATTCGATTTGGTTTAGAACCAATAAGTCAAAGTATCCTTCATTATAATTTCTAATAAAATATTATAGGTATTTGTTACCTTTTCAACCAAATACATTTTTTATGATACAATTATTTTTATTAAACTACATATTTGAGATGCCTGTAATTGGTTATACGTAAGTAAGATTAATTAATAAGACAGTACAATAATACATTGCATATTGAGTTCATATATTGAGATAAAAAAACCTAAACTAGCAAGAATATTAATTCTTGTTAATTAACCTCGGCTTCAGAGAAAAAAGGATTAAGCAGTTACATTGTCATTTCATAAATTGACTTCTACTTTAAACAATCACGTAAAAAAAGTATACTCTATATTAAATATCAATATGTATAATACACAAGTAACATTTCCTTTGTCAGAGCCATTTAGATTTTAAAAGTTAGCAGTATAATAAGTAAGTACATAAGTAATAAAAAAAAACTCATGATAAAAGGTACTCTAAAAGCTACATATCTTAATTTAGGAACTTCAATTTACAAAACTTACAAAAAAATATACACAAAAACATGATCAATAAAAAAAATCTACGTATAGGAATAAAAAAAAGTTTGTAAAAATACAAATAAATGAGTTAAGTAGATATGCAGAGATCGCGCTACCTATACCTGTGGTAGACGTCCTTCTTGCGGACGTATTTACCGTCGGGCGTGAAGTAGTAGCTGGGCGGCGCGTGGATGTGGCGGCCGCGCACCAGGAACAGCACGTCGCCGGCGCCGGCGCGCGCGGGCGCCGTGATGACGTCAGCGCGGCAGCCCGCCATGTCGCGCGACGAGCAGTACCACTGCTTCCTGCCGTGCGCCTGCAGGTTCTTCAGGTAGAACGTGTACCCGTCGTGCAGCAGCAGCGACTTGCCCGTCCGCGACGGCACGTACACCGCTTGCACTGCGTCAAAACTTTACATGTGACCAGACATTCAGTTGTCGGCGACAGGGACACGGCCAACCAGATGTGTTCCGATCTGGCGATCTCACAGACCGCAACCATGCTGTTCGTGAACGTTACAATAAGGACTGTAACGCAGACGAATTCTAATAGCACACCAATATTTTTAACTAAAGGCTATGGCTACACATTAATTACATACTTGATTAACTCTACATTTTCTTTATGTGTATATAAATGTTATAATACATAAGGGGTAAATTAAAGCCACGACATTATAATATATTGGGTTTAATTAATATTTACATCAAAACTATAAAACAATATCTGAGTAAAGAAGTAAAAAAGTAATGATACTTTTGAAAAATTACTTGTAACCGACAACTATGATCAAATAGATTTTAAAATTTGGAACTTACCCGAATATGTACAACAGACGCCCTTTATTTTGGCAATAATATAGTTTAGCACATAAACAGACTTTAATGCATTATAACATTCATTAAAGTGAACATGGTACCTACTCGTTTATTCCTTTGAGGAATAATCAAAATTAGCTTTAAAGCTCTATATTGATCGAAATATATGATTTTAATATAACATTACTCGCTAGACGTAGAATTTCTATAGCACACAACGTGTGTTCCATTTATTGCTTTGAACAAGGCAGCCTCAAAAATCAATGGCACAACTCATTGCATTACATTTTTACCGTAAATATTGTTGTAATAAAATAATCTACAATGCACTCGTAGAGACTGCTTCATATAAAGCAGTAAGATTTAAAAATCACATAAAACATTAATTTGACGAGATATAACATGGCATTTAGGAACATAATTTAAAGTAACGAAACTACGAATCGAATTATTACTTACTAAACTAACAAAATATTGTCTATTGTTGTTATAGACACAAACTGTAAAAAATACTATAAAATAAATGACTTGCTCTGTGACTTGGTACCTGTGAAACGAGTTACAAGATATCACCGTCTTTGTCTTAGCCACGGGTAGAGTGTTTTACCATCTCACTCAAAAGATATTTTATCTCTTTTTAAGTGCGCCAAGTTATAAATACTGTAATTCGATTATTTAAAAGGTCGTCTTTTTTGATAATATGGAATGTAGAGTTTATAAAAGATTTGGAATGAGAGTAATTTAGCACATTTAAAAATCTTTTTGGTGATTGAGGCTGAGTCTTTCGCCGTAGAGTGTGAATATCCGTCTGAGGCGCGGGGAGAGGTCGCGCACGCGCGGGGCAGGCGGCGCGCGCGCTCGCTGCGGTCAGCGCGCGTGGTTGTGCACGCCCGACACCGCGATCACCTCGTTGTTGTAGGTCCTCAGTATCGCGGGGCACTGGAACTTGTTCCTCGCCGCGCAGTACCACAGCACCTTCGGCTGGTTCCTGTACGCGTTATGAGGACGGAACACGTAACCGTTTAGCGACAGTTTTGGATACCCCGTGCTCGTGTGTATTACCTTCACTGGAATATAGTAATACCTATGGTTAGTTTATTCAACAACCGTTATCTTGCAGCACACTATTGAAAAGTTTCAGTATTACCTTCGTAACGGCTGACGCGTAAGATTATGAAATAAATTAAACTTCTTTTTTATAATCTTTATCTAAAACCATAAATACTTAAAATGATCGCGTTGCGGTGGATAAAAGTAATAACATATTTCAACCGACATAACTTAAAAAATTAACTTAACAACAGCACTAGATGTGCAAGTACAAATCCTACAACTACAAGAGAGCAGAGCTACTATAATATCTCCAACGTCCGTACAACACCAACGTCAAATGGTGTAATTATAATGATCGTGTCTGCAGAAATGTCGGCTCTGTGAGAAGACGATGTGTTTGCCGAGCGTGTGCAGGCGGGCGCCGCAGTCGCGCGCGCACAGCCAGCGCCGCTTGCTCTTGTAGCAGCCGTCCAGCTTGTACCAGTACCCGCCGAGCTTCAGCAACTGCCCCTCCGGCTCCTCCGCGGTCGTCGAAGGGAGAGATACTGCCCAAGAATGTGTACACAAGTTTCAGACTCAAATTTTATGTTACCAAAAGGTTGTATTGATTTTACAATCATAGCTCGACTCGGCAACATTACTCCAAATGTTAGCTACCGATACGCGCACCTACGCTTCTCTAGTGAACCACATACGTAGGCACCACTCACCATTAGTATTAAATGGATTAATGCCTCTAGTAACTTCAATGTATTACGCTTCTACGATAAGAATTGGCGTGCTATGTTAGCATAACATAAATTAAATTTAAAAATGTAGTTATAGTACTTGATCATTTAAAAAATTTAAGTGATAATAATAGGAAATTAAGACGGTTTGTCTCAGGGTTGGGAAAAGTCACGGATTCTTCAATAAAATAGTCATAAATAGGTAGGTATACGTGTTTTATAAATATTAATATAAATATAAATTAAATATTATTACAATAAATAACTTAGACAACAAATAAATGTATAGTTGGTACAATAATACTCAATATTCAACAAAAATATAATAACTAATGCTAAACAATTCAAAAACTTTGGCTTAAGAAATAAGATCTCCGGAAGGTACTGAGTATTCATAAATTCCAGTCGAGTATTTAAATAATAACAAATTCTTACCTATATCCCGTAGATACAATATACGAACGATTCTACGGAAACCGGTTACAGTGCCCTACGTCCCGCTCCCGCCCTACTGTACATACCTACAATAATATATGGTCGTATAAGTTTCTAATATAAAAACTATGCTCGTATTCTGTTCATAAGCTGGTATATTAACTCCTACGTCTGGTCTACCTCTACCGCTAGATACAAATCATAAATATTGGAGTATTTCATAACATGGTCTATCAGTCGTGCCGCACACTACATCGCGGTCAATAAATAGATTTTTTTATAAAAAAAACATCAACAAGACGGCTACGCTATAGTTAAAGCTATACAGTTTGTATACATAATTTCTAAATATTTTTGGTAAGAGAATATTGCACATTCACGTTATACAATGTATTTATATCGTGTAGTCTTCTAATAAATAGCCACTAAGGCATAACAAGGCGACAAAGCCTCTACAGCCACCTGTGTTATCGATTCCAATAGTTTTCAAATATAGTCAAGTATAAACACGCTCAAAAATCTATGTCAACGTTTAGTTTGATATCACACAGCCCCGGAGGGTTCCTCGTACTCACTATGTTTAATGGAAGATTAATGAAAGTCGAGAACGACGCGCGACGTGCCCTCCTACATTACAAGTTTCACGGAACTCCCTAACTTTCAGAGCGAAATTATTGCAAGAGTGATAACCACCCACTCTACTTCTAGTAATTCGTACCGAATCTCTCGGCGAAATATAACCGTTTTACAAAACTAAACACTTACAATAATACAACAAAAAATATACTTTAGTATACACGGTTCAGGGAATTGCTTACATTGACCTTTGGCAAACTACATAAAAATAATAAGGCTTTATATTTTACAAAGAGCAAAACTGCTTTAAGGCTTACTTAAATACTTTATATTATAGCCTGAAAGCTAATTTTGTTCTTTTGCACGGTAAGGATTGATTAGTGCATTCCACATGTCCCGTGGGGGCTAGTGTTGCAGTAGGTGTGGTGCGACGCTCCTCGTGCTAGTGGCGCGCGTCCAGCAGGCCGCGCACGAGGAGGTCGCGCCAGGCCTAGAGCAGCAGCGCGGCGTGCGGCGCGGCCGGCGCCAGCCCCGCGCCCGCCGCCGCGCCCGCCGCGCCGCCCGCTGCGGCACCCGCTACTATCTTGTACTTGCCCATGGGGTCCACTTGGAAACGCCTCGATTCATGCTTAGCAGGATTGTACGTAGCCGGGTGGTTGTGCGAGCCGCGGAAGTACACCAATCGTCCGTCTCTCAAACATAAGGCCACTTGGCACCGCTCGGCTTTCTGGTAGGAGCGCGCGCACCGCCAGGTGACGCGGCGAGGGTGCGAGCCTCCGTCCTCGTAGAATATGTGTCCGTCCGCCACCAGGTGCAGGCCGCCGCGGGCCGAGCGGATGTAGAACCAGCCTGAAACGACGCCACAGTTAGACCTTGTTACGTCGCACTGCTCGTAACCCTTTGTACATTTCCAAACATGTTGTACAGATAAGAACTAAAATAAATAATTATTTGCTTAAAAGTTTATTAATACCTTAAGTCAGTGGATGTTTTAATCCGAGGCCCACACTGCTTGTATTCCTGTATTTCTAGTTGACGTTCTTTTATTCAGAATCAAGATGGCCGAGCCTGAACAATGATAGACATTTCTAGATGGTTGATTGTATTCTATTGTTTACTCAAAAAAATACTAAATAAGGACGGTAATATTGATTATCGAAGTAGTTCGTGATTACAATTTCTTTGGTGAAAACAACATTTATTTTTGTTAGTAGTAAGTAGAGTTATTAATATAGAGCTCTTTCAAATGTTAAACATGATGATATTAATAACAATGTGACGTCTATTTTTATAAAAATGTTTTTTAGGTTTAACTAGTTCAACGAATATAATGGCAAGGGGAACCAAATAAAAGTCGAATATTACTTTCAGCGCAATATAATCATTTCTTTGTACCTAAACACAAGAGACGTATCTCCGTACTACCAGCTACACAGCGTAAACATTCTCTGACCGACAACTGCCGCTTATAGCTACCGTAATTCCATAATACTTTCACGACTAAACGTAATAATACCAATAAAATATCTTATCACAATAAAAATAATACTTTAAAATAATACTTCAAGGTTAACATAATATATTCGTATACATTCGTATGCTACTTAAAATAAGTGGTGTGGTTAACTTAACAATCAAGCTAATTCAACTGTTGTGACAACAACTCCCGTAAGTACAACCGACGGTTAAACAAACGCTCAATTAAGTACTAAAATATAAAAAAGTGTAAAATAAAAAACTTGTAAAAATAAAATAATCTAAAAATAATTTCTCACTAAAGAACAAACTTACAACTACAACGTATACATGAGTATTATTATTTAGTCAATTGTTTGATAAATGCAGTTCCTACTTTAACAAGTTGTTACACATTACTTTCCTAATCGTATACATGACATGACTTCGCGTCTCCCCTCTAAGACCTAAGCGTACTCTGACAACATAACCAGACATTCATATAGTCGCAACCGAAACCAACCCTTCGGAGCGCGCGCCGAGTCGCGGCGCGAGCTCCGATACCAACAACCGTAAATTTTATGTAAGTACAAATTTACGAATAAAATTGTAAAAATATAAATGTTAAAAATAATGTATAAAAATACTTAGGATATCATAAGAGAACTATCACTTTGTACAGTAAACTACAACTAGACCGTCTGGTTCGGAAGAGCGGACTGAGACAATAGGCTTCCAGAAAGCATGAGAACAATCGAAAATAACGTTCTCCATACTTTACACAACATTATATTTTAAAGCATTTATTGATTTTCCGTAAAGGGCTACTACGACATTACCGTAGTTGACAAAAACTAAAGCGAAATAAGTCTCAAATCATCTAAAACACAGACGGTCTTCACTAGAACTTACAAAATAGTCGTATACTTTACACAGCGCAAAAATATCTACTAATAAAAGGATCTACTGAATACAGTATATAGGTTATACATAATAATAATCTCTTTGGAGAACAAGATTAAAGAGTATCTAAATGCGCAAACTATAGTTTGCAAAATCTTAGTTTCGTATACATAATGTAATAGACAAAAGGCGTATACAATGTTAAGTCTGGACCACCGGCGGAAAGGCACAAGAGCAATTTGACTTTCCCTACGAAAGAGTACATAATTCCATCTTAATGACATTCAATACTTCAAACAACTGATCAGATTATTATCGTTAGTTCCGTCCGTAATCTTAAGCTAAGTTCCGTCCATTGGAATCTAGCGTTGAGATCAAGATCTGTGCCATAGCCAACCTCGTTTAGTTCGCCGGTGGTCGTTTCGATGACAGACAAATTGACTTTACTTCATCTGCCGATGGTGTGTTCTCGCTCAGAACATGGGCGTGAGCGGCGTGGCCCGCACGCCGCACGTGTGCGCGCTGTTCATCTGCACGACGCGCAAGCCGAACGTGTGCACGGCGGCGCGGCAGCGCGGGTTGCGCGAGCACCGCCACCACACCTTGCCGCTCGCCGCGCGCCCGTTGAAGCAGAACCGGTGTGCGCCCACCTCGATGGCCGGCTTGCCGCGCTTGCTCAAGCAGTAGCGGAATTGCCCGGGAAAGCACGGAAATGGAAATGGCAACCCTAACGTAGGCGGCGCCTCCGGGGCTGGTGTCCCTGCAACTAATAACCTGGCCGTTAATATCTGCTCGGTGAATATTCCACTGACAAATTGCAAACTACTTTGTTTATTTTATTTAGAAACAAGATAGGGCCTTAAAAATACCAGTCAAATAAGATAACCTTGTGAAGCACCCAGTAAATTTAATATACAATTTCAACAACAAACTTTATTTAATTAAAAAAAAAAAATAACATTGGTCGTTTTACTCTTAACAGAATTTGACAATTACAGACTAACATTCTGTTTTACATTTCAGTCCTTGTATGCTGCAGACGAACTCAGTTTTTAAAGTTTTTAACATAAGTTCCACACTAATTAATCGACTAGAATAATGGTATATTGACAACAGTTGTAATTGAACGACTCTATATTTAACATTAGATACGCTTTACGCGTTTCCGTTTCTTGGTGTTGGTATGAACATGTTGATGGCCCATGGCAATGATGCTGTTGTTGTAAGTGATAGCGTAACACTTGCAGCCCTGGTCAGACTTGATGCAGAGCCAGGAGGTGCGACCTGAAAACACTTTCCCGTTCCTCCTGAACCGCGCGCCGTCCAACACGAGCACAGGATTCCCGTATCGAGACACACTCCACTGGGCTAAAAACATAAAGCCCCTACTCAAAAGGTTCTCATACAAATTTCCGTGAACCCTCGCTACAGTAAAACAACCAAAGATAGAAAAATATTTTATTTTAATTAACACCGCAATGTCAACATACTTAGCATAAACACGTGTCTTAATTATATGTATGAGTATAAATTTTCTTTTTATAACGTTACACAGCAGTTCAGAGTATCACATGAGATCCTATTATCCTCAATGATTCCTTGAAACTAATTTGATACAAAAAACTGGTTATTTAAAATATATATGAGATAATGAGCTCGTAATAGCTTTTACCGGCCGGCTTTGTTACCAGTCAAATTAAGATTACCGATAAAGATAGATACATATACCTATAATACGTAAAAAACCTTACACATTTTTTTAAGTCTAGCTTTTTAGATGGGTCTTATACTATTACCATAAATCACAACTTTAGGAAATCCAAATTTAAACCACAAAATAAATAATCGATAAAAATACAGAAAATAATAATCGAAATGTACTTCCATCTTTAGCTATTCTTATGCTACTAAAACAAATTAAATCTAGAAATCTCAATTAGCTACGGCTGAAAATACACCACATAAACATTAATGCTAAAACAGTGACTTGTATATACTATAATTTTGATTTATTTATTAATACAAAACACATATAGCTTGATTTGTATAATGCCACACATATGTATAATATAACCACATATTATATGTCTAATTGTATCATATAATTTACAAATAAGATTTTTTGACCCACGTCTTTTTTACTTGGGAGTCCTGAATATTTTTATTTTATGCAGTTAGCAATCTAACAGTAAAACTATTTAATTTGAATTAGCCCTTTTAAAAATTGCGAACACAATAAATGGCCGAAAGCCTACAATTATTTTATGTTTACCTAACTTAACACAGTGAACAGGTACACAGACGCTAAAAATTGATTTATTTGTGTTGATGATAAGCATATTTTTCTAGAAGAGATCACCATCGACAACGACTCAGTGAATGTGGAATATGGGGACGCAGAACTTACAAAATACAATAAGACCTCACAACACAAAACAACTTATTTCTAACAGGAATGCATTTCAAAAATTGTATTTTATATCACGAATACTACTACGTCATGGTTTATCACAGCCTCCGAAGCCACTGGGGTGAACAATATGGTTTAAAAGTAAATGTACACCCTCATCTGAGTTAAGGGGAAACGCTCATACCATTAAGTCGACAAATGATTCTGACTCTTCCCTCGTGTGATGTCCTATGTAATACTCTACAAAAGGTATATCTGTGGATATTCTTTATTAGTCGCAAGCATGTAGATCAGGACTAACTTTACTCAGCATAGGACTAGGCCAGTCTTTCAATTTACTTTGGACGAGACCGGTAGCATTGAAGTTATCAGGAGTGAAGTTAGGTTCGTGCGTGTGGTGGCCTTTGACGCGGACGAAACGGCCTTCCATTGTCGTCTGGACTCTACAGAGGCAGCCTTTGGAGTCCTTGTCGCGACATGCCCAGTTTAGTTTGTCCCGGTATTGGTTGTTCACCCAAAACTTATTGTTCTGGAATATCAGAACCATTTTACCAGCTCTTGACGGTAAGAAGAAGGCCTCTGCGAAAACAAACAAAACATTATGATGTAAACTATACCGGTTAACATTACCAATTCCAGAACCTTTCAACCATCGGAAATTTGAAGACCATAAAACTAACAATCAATTCCCTTTAGATTTTTATTACTTAAGGTTTACTCCAGATGGTGTTAAAATGATATACAAAACTAAAAAATCACATCAGAAAATATTTAAGGCAAAAGAAGTTTGATCATACAAAATATATTTGAATAACATTACAAATCAAAGAGTCATCATTTTTTTTGTAGTTTTACTATAAAATTTGGGTTTGACATGGTTGTGCGTGTTATCATATCTGATAACTTCTCCACGTTTGTTGGTGCGGGCGGAGGCTTTGCAGCCTAAGGCCTTGCGTCGAGAGCAGACCCAGTAAGTAGGCGGCGACTCGGTGAAGGAGAATCCGTCCAGAACCAAGTTCTTCTTACCCCTCCCCGTCGGTATGTAAGCCGCCGTTATCTTCCCTATAATAATAACACCGACTTTACACATTTCCAAGCAAAATAAAAATTTGACATAAAAAAATTGAAGATAAACACCAAGTAATTTGACGGGTTTCAGATCGGAACTCGTTTATTCAAATATACACTAACTATGATCAAAACTAGTACTATCTCAATACCATAAAAAATACTGTTATACTACATTCAGTAGTTCTACTATTGAATTGCTAAAGCACACTATATGATATTTTCACGATTTATAAGAGAAATTACGACTAAAGAAATGTATAAAAGATGCTAGAAGCGCATGTTAGATCTATTCATGGTCATGTTTATCATAGAAGAGCACGACGTCCCTGTCTATGGTGTAGATGTTGGCGGGGCACTTGCCGCCGGCGTGGGAGCACTTCCACCTGGTCTTGCCGTTGGGGAACTCTCGCTCCTTCACGAAGGTGTACTTCCCCGTGGAGATGACAGGCCCCTCGCGACGGGACGACTTCCCGAACTTAAACTGCGACATCTCCCTTTTGTGACCTGACAAACGGCTAGCCACTTTATTTACATAAATTACGTATTAATTCAATTATGGTTCAATTAACCTCAAAATTTAGTTAAAAGCCGGTGGTACATAGCAATATTTTGACGTGATGAAATATAAATACGTGTTTATCAGAGCAGTTAGTGACAGCTATCAATTCATATTCCATTTCAGATGAAAGTAAACAAGTGTGATGTATAAATATAAACTTTAATTATTTAAATCTTAAGGAGTAATACTCTCAATAACTGTAACGATGTCTTTCAAATCGATATTTATAAACGTAATATCAAAATTACAGTAACTACTTAAAATATAAAAGCACAGCAAATTTTTTATAGGGAATGTTCAGTACATCAATTATTACAATATTGTAATTGACAATGGTCCCATTGTGTCACACAAGGCACTTTATACTAAATTTAGAAAAACGTACGCCAAATATCAACATGTAATAAATACTTGAGTTTATAACCTTATAATAAGTACATAACATTTTTAATTAATATAAAAATTAATTCTAACATATCGTATCTTATCACAAGTTGGCATTGACAGTGCATTCGAAATACCTAATTTAATGTCTTTCAATCTATAAAGAGAATTCCGTAACAAACTACTTGATAAATCATTACTCATTAGCGTGATTGTTTCTTTATTCACTGATATGCATCTAAATGTATTTAAAGGGTTTTGGAATATAATGCACAATATACTGCAATACCTAATCCATTAAAATATTAACATTATTCAGTACATTTCTTTAAATTGTATAAAAATATGAATCAACTCTAGCAAAGCACCAAAATCCAAGAGATCGAACGCCCGATCGCAATCATGGAATCTTCGAACGCGCCCGCGTTCAGAGAAGTAAATAGTAGCCGATAATTTTGCCATTTATCTTACTTAACATTCTAGGTACCTAATATTACGATAAAATTATTGTCTAAATTGCTGGAATAAACTTATATTAGTATAAATTCAGAGCGATAACAATTGGAATAGTGTTGCATTGAGCGGAGGTCATTCGATTTCTGGCGACTGCAAGGCGAGCGCCTCGAGCGTGGTGGCGGAGGCGGAGGCGGAGCGGTCGAGCGCGTGCGGCTTGTGCGCGGCGCCGGGCGCGGCGCGACGCGGCGGCAGGCACAGCGCGCGCGGCGGGTGGTTGTGCATGCCCTTCACCGCCACCACGTTCGAGCCCAGCATGTGGATCCGCGCCTTGCAGTTCGTCTTCTTCGAAGTGCAGCGCCAGATAACCTTGTCCCGCAACTTGGACTCCTCGCAAAAAGGAAACGTGTTCACCATCATGATGACTTTGCCGCGCCGCGACTTCAGAAACTTAATACCTGTGGGAGAAGCACACGTCATGTAACTGAAGATATACCAACAACGATATGACCGACCGTAACCAAGTAAACCGTAACCGATACACAGGAAAGGAAAGTCAAGGGTGAAATAAAACTAGCGGTTATTTATAAGTACAATTTAATATGATGTCACAAAAACATACCCCGTACATTAACTAAAAAACCTATGATATAATGGTATAAGTATAAAATTACACTATTAATTATATAAGACTTGTATATGAGTAGTTAACATTTTAGAGTTTATATTTGAGGTAGATTTTAAGAGCAGAATGTTTGATGTGCGGTATAAGACGAACCCGTGGCGGTAGGGTCAACAATCAACACACGGTTATCATGCACTACCTACGAGATTCATAATATTAACAACATGAGCAAACATAGAAACAGCACTTGACTCCATCGTCGAAACATACAAACATCGAAAAATTTCGCAAAACTTGAGGAGGACACAATCTACGCGAAGTAAATATTGCACACGAGGCAAATTAACAATATTCACAGGCGGAAACATGTAACTCTCCTTCGTATAGCCGTTATACATACATATAAACTCATAACTCGTATCTTATATAATTGACGTATATTGTCATTGCTCTAAAATATATTATACATATTAAACTTACAATTATTAGATTTATAATTACAATTACCTATTAACTATCGCCACGGTTTCATAATAACGTATATCGCCCATAATTTTTGGCTTAGTGACAGTAATCAGGTACAATAGAGCGTGCCAAACGATGTACACAGCGCGGGTGCGGGGCCGCCGCGCGGTGCAGCCCGCTTCAGCCCGCTTCAGCCGAGCGAGCCGACTCACTCCTCCCACATACCTCGCCAGCGCGCTTTTGCCGGTACCACTTGACTGAAGCTCTTCACAGGCATCCTTTATAATACAATCGTTGTTCACAATTTGACACGTTCTATAATAACACTTATATAAAGTTGTCAATATTAAGTAAAACCACACACATTAAGACCCCCATAGAACTAAGTCATCTAAATAACAATTAAAATTAGTAAAAATTTGTACTTAAATCAGAGTCATACATACAAAGCGGATCATTGTTCTCATCTACACATTTTTTTTTTAGTATTCTTTCGACAAGCAACGAAGTAGTTACAAAACAATTCATAAAATATATTCAGATAAGTCTCAAAAGAGCCTATTTAATTTTAATTAATTTAAAGTCGTCAACAGCGAACGATCGTCTAAATTAAGTAAAGAGGTAGTTGAGTTTCGATAATAACTAGAGGTAGTGGGCGCCCCGGACCCTGCGCGGCGAGCCGCCCCGGCGCGCCCGGCCTAGCCTAACGCTAACCTAAGTGCTTATGCTACGACACCTTACTCGAGTAAAGCTTCTGAGTATTCATTCTTGTATAAAATTGTATAATTTAAAATTTAAACTAATATGTAAACCCGTATAAAAGTGAAGAGGTAGATGATTGAGCTTAAGTACGTTTTAAATCAATCCTAAAGAGCAAACGCTGATTGCTCAAGACTTAATCCTTGTCGAATAACTACTGTAAATTCTTAAAGATTAAAGAGGCGGCGACATCTACATGTCAAGTAGCAATAAGTATCTGAAAAGTGTAAATTTTATAATTCTCAAAATAAATTAAGTAATTCTAAGTACAGTCCAGGGGACGTCATATTGCTTAATTTCGAACGAGTTTCTCTAAATCAGTCACCGACGCGTTGTCGGCGTCGCGGCGGGCGCGTCGCCGACCTTACCATAACACTCGTGTCGACAGCTGACCGGGCTGCGTTCGCAAAGCGCACCGACCTGACATGACCAGCAGTGCCACGTTTCCTGGATGATACTACATACTGCACGGGTCATAAACAATTAATCAAACGCTAAAAGCGGCCGTGTTCCGGATAATAACCTCTTGTCCTTAACCTGACACCAATACGAGCTGACACCGTTATACATTCAGAAGTTCTTACATATATAACTTGCTTACTAGCCCTATTCGATTCGATAAATAGCCCACACCTATACGGATAACTTTGATAGATCTCGACGAGACCGCTTAACCTACTACGACCGACGATGTTTACTCGTATTACTGGTAGTCTGGTTCCCGTCACTGGTCGTCGTAACATCCAATACACCTACTTATATGTTGACATACATTCACATTACCGATATTCATTAACCAACAATAGCCATCGCTGAATCCTAATAAACGACACCTTATCCCCTCATAACTTATCTAATCACATTTAAATCTACATCCATTATGCTAATTTCGCCAAAAGGCTGTTAGAATACATCGAATAATCGATTATTTCATTGTCAAAATCGCTTATAAAATAAATCGTGAACTCGTGTTAAAATCTTGTGTGTGTTCGGATCGTTAGCTTAGTCCTCCTCCTTGCAGAGGGTGTCGACGAGCAGCGGCTTGGCGGTGTTGGTGTGCGGCGCGGGCGGCGGCAGCGCGTTGGGCGAGACCTGCGCGGGCGGGCCGGCGGGCGCGGCGGCGGCGCCGGCGGAGGCGTTGGCGGTGGCCGTGGCGTGCGCCGTGGCGGCGTACAGCGCCAGCGCGTGCTGCAGCTGCAGCAGCTGGTGGTGCGGGTCCAGCGGCGCGGGCGCGCGGTGCCCGCTCTGGTGCGGCGTGCGCACCACGTAGCGCCCGTCCGCGAAGCGCCGCACGTTCGGCGGCGCGTGGTTGTGCGCGTAACGCGAGCGCACGATGCGCTCGTGACCCTCGGGGCCCTCGGTGTTCACGTCGGCCAGGCACCGCGACGTCAGACGGGACGAACAATACCATTGCTTCCTTCCATGTGCCAAGTTGTTCTTCAAGCGGAAAGTGTAACCACGATGGAGCAGAAGTCGACCCTTGCCGGCACGGATGAAACGGGCTAAAGAAAACAAACTTCCGTTAGTAAAAAAGCGAAGTACCTTAACAAATGATCATTCTTAAGCCATCCTGCGTAAAACATTCGTCCATAAGAACATCTGGACATTGACATGTCTTAGGTAGAAAAGCTTTTAAACTAGTCATGCAATCATGTTTACACCTAAGCATTGTAATCATTTGTATCACAGATTGTTTATTATTAAGAAGTAATATGGTTTACTCTTAACGATAAACAAACTAAAGCGAATTACATAATTAAGGGTGATGTGGAAATAACAAGTATTTCCAGTAGGTTCTAGACAACCCAATAAAACAAACTACCACTCTATACATACACATTATTTAATCATTTATAAATAAAAAAAAACGTTTGTTTAATATATTTATTTAGTAATCAACAGTAAGTTACGATACATACACAACGCTGGATGCGTAGGTAAATAATTCTCTTGGAGAAACAATAGTTTTATGAGCATATTTGGCACATGACTTTGGCAATAGGTGACTATGAGCAAACTTCATATAAAATTAATTAAAACAATCACGAATGAAGTAAAACCCAGGAAGACTAGATCTTACAACTAATTCCTACATTCTTAACCTAACTTTTGTATTCTATGAGGTAATTAATACATCAAATTAAGTTTTCTATTTACAACAATAAACTCAACATAAACAGATGCGTAATAGTTAGCGAAGGTGTACGAGCTTACCATCACGTTAGTAAGACGTACAAACACGTAGACAAAAATATACTCCTAAGTTCACTTTCATTATTGGAATGACTGGAATATTTTGAATTATAACTAACAAGTTGCAATTGAGCAAGTTATGTAGCTACGTGTACTTGCATGGAGCATACAAGTTACTTCGGAAAAGTCAATTTGCTCTGATTGTGTAGCAAGTCAGAACACTTTGTTACTTTATCGATATGGGGCTATGTTTAACCATTTTCTACTTAATTTTATTAATAACGTACAACCCAGGCGTTGGGATCAAATTTATCAAAATCGAGATTTGGGAGGCGAGGAACAAGTAAAGGGGTAGGGGGGGAAATAGAAGCAGAGGCGGCGACGGTGGTGGGCTTTATGTTGGGCGGGCGCCTGCCGCACCGGCCGACGTGGTTGTGCTCGCCGACCAGCTTGTGCAGCGTGCCCTTCTGCGTGTAGGCCTTGCAGCCGCAGCCGCCCATAGTGCAGCGCCAGCGCACCACCCCCGAGCGCATCGTGTGCGCCGCGTAAAAGCTGCGCCCGCGCACCCACAGCCGCGGCCGCCCGCCGGGCCCCACGCATAAACGCACGTACTTGTTTTCTAATAAAACAACACATTATAATACAGTCGAATAAGAAATGTTTACACACAAGATGAGAACTGTTGGCAACATGCAGCAAGCTTAGTTACTTAGTCACAACCGCAAGCAGCATAATAAATAACACAACGCAGGCCGTAGTAAAATATAGAAATTTGTATGTATCATTTATAGTATATTCACTTTAAAACATTAAAATAAAAAATTATTTCCTATCTTTAAATTATATACAAATAAAATAATAATTGGTTCACCACTAGCTAGGGTAAAACATCACAACTACAGGGGATAAGCTCGCACTTAATAAAATTAATTTGATAATTATTAAAAACTAAAAATTTAGATTTAATTATAACTATTTGAGTTATTGCTAACTGTTACAGAAATGAATTACTTAACATAATGCTATGTCAATGTTACACTATTAAACATTATTGAGATCATACTTTACTCTGACTAGAATTTTTAAGTATTACAAACGAAATAAGACAACAACAATCGGCCATCCCCGCACATTGTACAATACAGTCTAATTATTTACTATCAGTCCCGCGTCATTCCGCCCTCATGCCCTCATTATTTGCAACATGCCCTGGCGTACTAAAACAAGGCTGGAGTTTACATTGAACACCGTGTAAAATGCAACTCAGCTTTAATGTTAAGGTTAGTAACGGTCAAATTTAATAAATTTATTATAAGTGTAAGATAAACTATTGAATTTGACCGTAAGTTAATAACAGACACCAATTAATTAACATAGTTGAGTATATCTACAGCTGTGTTATATTAGATAGCGGAAGAGGGTGTTACTCGTCTAGCAGAGCCTTGGCCTGTGCGGCGAGGTTGGCGTTAGTGAAGCCGCGCGAGGCGGAGAGCGCCCCGTGCGCCGGCGGCTCGTGCGAGTGCACGTTGCTCAGCGCGAATATCCTGTCGTGTATGGTGTGCGCGTACGCGCGACACGTGCGGCGCGTGCACCGCCATCGCACCTTGCTCTTCTCTGGGAAAACTTTTTCTGCGTAAAATGAGAAACCCCCGAGCCGCATATGTCGCCGCCCGCGGTTAGATATGACGAATTCAACTGCAAAATACCATCACCATGACTATCCGAAACCACATTTTACCGAACGTTAGACGAATGGTTACCAAGGTATTTAGTACATAAAACTACCAGTATGAACTATTGTCTATCCTAATTCCTAGAGAATCACGAAGGTCTACAGCGCCACGGGACTAGCACGCTCTTGGTAGGATCGATTGAGTCAGTCATGCCAAGAAACTACATTCGGATCCAATCGAAACCTTCGCAAAATTGTTACAGATTTAACATTGTAAGATCCAATAGATAAGGTAATTTGAAAAGAGCAACTATCTCTTCAATATTTCTGAGTGGAATTCCAGGAAGTACAATAAATTCTAAACAAAATGTTATTACATTTTTTATGAATAATATTGGATCGTAAGAAAAAATACAGTTTCGAAGACATTCACAAGATTTCAACAAACATGTCTAAATGTAAATCTAACAGGTACTAATTATTGGTAGCAATAGTTTCAATTAGACTTTCGATGCGCGCATGTTCGTCGACGACAGGTGCGTGCAGTGCGTGCGTGTGCGTGCCGGCGCGCGCCAGGAGCCTGCCGTCGTTGGTGAGAGCTCTCGCGGGGCAGCCCTGCGCGCGGCTGCGGCACGACCAGTAGACGCGCGGGCCGCGGCGTTTTCGCGCCACGTATCCGAACCCATCCACCAGCAGCGAGGGTGCTCCGCGCCGGGTCACTGTGTAGCACACCTCGGCAGGCCCTGTCGCAAGACAACATGCCAGAACCAATAGCCTTCGACACTCAAATAATTCGATAGAAGGGACTTCTTTTATTCCAATCTCAATTGCAACATATTTAATTTTTTAGAACACTATTATAGTAAAGGCTTCTTAACAACAGTAGCTTCTGTCTACCAATAAATGTAAGGAAACCCCAACACAGAAATTTGAAATGTTTATTAAAACCTTACACTAACCCTCTTACATTATTTGATCACAATGTTCAGACAAAACTAGAGAAATTGATATTATCGGTTAGGAGACGATTTCATCAATGTAACCTAGAATCACAATCATCCATGCATTCAAATCTAACTAAGTAATGCTAATACTAAAATTATATGCTTACAACTATAATTAAATGATGTAAGGTACATCTCGTATTTTTATGTGGCAGCATGTCGACTACAGTCTCTACTGTACCAAATAGACATTTATTACACTTAGTAAAACAGTGACATGATCTAACCACAAGATATTGCTGTACTTCACGAAATTTAATATAAACTTTATTTCATAAATTAATAAATCCAGCAGAGACGCTGTTCTACTATGTATTGTATCTAGTGATATTTTGCCACATTTCAATCAGAACACATAACTGTCCTTAGTACTGACACACAATGAAGACAGTAAGTAATCTTCACAAAGTATTTTAGTCACACAGAATATACAATTTTATTGATTTGTCAAGCCTTAGATTACATTACATCATTTTGCATACTTATAATATGGCAATAATGTCAAATAAGGAACACACAAACAAAAATCATGGAACTTAATGCTTATCTTTACAAATTTAAGTCCATCAAACGGTGGGACAGGTAACTACTTCACCTTGTTCATATTTCCTTGCAATTTTTGACATGTGATTATCTACATGGTTATGTACTGGATTAGTTATTCTTAACACATTATTTTTGGAAGTTATTCTGGCCCGACATCGCCTCCCGTAGTCCATACACCTCCAAAATGTCCGTCCACTACGCACACTGTCCGTAACAAATATATAAGGTTCATAAATTAACTGTAAATGACCACTTTTTGTCTGAATAAAATGAAGATCACTCTTGTTGCTGTTTAAAGCCCCCATAACTGAAAAGTAATTATTTTTTAGTACATGAATACAACAAATGTGGATTTATACATTTATTGAGGTAGGAAATGGAGGGATAATAAAACTTTACAGTTTATTTAAGTTATAATATTTTAATATAAAACATTATCATGTGCTTATATAAAAATAGCTCCATTTCGCCTAGCAGAAAATACACATAGTAAAATTATTTCATGGCTTGATTGGTGAGGGTAGATACTTTGTGTATTGAGATTCGGTGGTGGGTGTCTAGGTGCAGGTATTAAAACACCTTATTGGGTTTAAATACACTCACAAACCACATCAAAATCACTGTTATATTATAATATAATGACTAATTTCTAGTAGTACAGACAACAGTAACAAATATCACATTATTAATAAAAACACTTATAGACAACATACATATTAAACACACTTTTTTTTTAAATAATTATTTGTACATTACCAGAATTAATATAAACTTTGAGTCAGATTGTATACAGCTATCAGTACACATGGCACAAAACTATGTTAACTGTTAGTCACTACAATACTGGGTTTTACACCATCAAATTAGTTTAGACATTAAGCAGAAGCACTAGATGAACACTGTTGTCAAATCATCAAAACTTGATTATTGAGCCAATTCACACCATCAGCGCAGAACACTCAGTTTTAATTGGTCTTAAATAATCATTACATGTGAAATGGTTCTGGGATCTAAATGATTTTTCATGTCCTGGCGTAAATGGATGTGGAAAAAAACGAACCGATAATCAGAAGCAGAATTGTTGGGGATTAAAAAACTGCAATCAATCTAAGATAGAACACACTTTCCTCAGATCAATGAATGACCAGGAATTAATGAATAAAATAATAGTTATCATTAAACAAGTGCACCTCTTGATTTGGTTAACCAGATAGATATTAACTTTCACGACTTCTGAGGTCGCTTAAAACTAAAATTTAATTAATATATCCAAACATTGAATGTTACTTGTAGGTTATGTTTACAAGCTGCCAAATAATTCATGGAAAATATGAAATTTTGATTGAACCGTCAAAAATAAACTAAAGCGAAACTGATACGATGCTTTATCACAGTCATAGTTTATTTTCTAAGCTTTTTATTAGGAACGTAAAACCTGGTTCCCTACCTGACAACCTGCATTCAGTTTGCATGTCGTGTTACTTTCGCTGGCATTCACTAATTGGAATAAAAAATAATACATACCACATCATTTTTTTGCACTTAAATCACATTTTAACTCATTTACATGCACTAAAATATCACTTTTATAGAATGAAACATTCAGTAACATCTTATAAACATCTTATATTTCGAGGGTAAAATGTCTTTTCACAACACATAATTGTAATCCAAAAACTTTACACTGCAGTCCACCGATAATCTCGTGGTAATTTTACACCTATTTAGTTAACAAATAACAACAAAAATGTATTATTTCCCAAAATAGTAAACAATCATCGAGTGACACAATTGCAACCATAGACTCCACGGCGTTATGACGGACAACCACAAATAACGGAATTCCGTTCCGTGTTACGCAAGGTAATGAATAAAATGTCTGTGATAAGTTAACTGTTCACTCTTTTAATTTATTAACAAATAAAAATATTGAAGTAAAAACGTTAACCAGTATCAATAGCCATTTTCTTTTCACCAAATATTAAAACGAAGAAATGCATAATAGTTTCAAACACAGTCCTTCTTTAGTACAAAAAATATCTGATTTAAATCCTTTTGGATTAACAAACTAATTGAATAAAGTAAAAAAATAAACAAACAGCAAAAATAATGGATATATTGAGTAACTTGGAGTGTTTTCGAAATAGCTATTCGAAAACTTGGTTTTTATCAAAGAATTTATTTTAGAGAGAACTTATTACAAAAAAATACCTTCATTACGAAAAACATATTTTATTGCAAGGAATTGTTAGGATATGTAATATAATATATACCTACGTATTCTCATAAACTCTATGATTACCAGCCCCGTTCTACGCAATAGTGCTGCCGCTTTATTACCGGGGAAGCTTTGCTTTGTTGCTTAAGTCTTTATTTTTTAAACGAAATGGAAATAATGTGCCGTTTGGTAGGATATTCTACTTCTTTCGGTACTTACTAGATACTAGCACGATAAGATGATTCCCATAATTTTAATCGCCGTCACCGATACTCATTCGCGGTAACCGAGTGGTCCTGCCGCGGCTGCCGCCCGGTTTCGCTGCTGCATAGTATCATTACCAATACTGTTAACTCTGTATGTTACTTCCGTTATACTTTCATGGCAAAAGAGCTCTACAGATCTTTATAAAATGATGTATGGAAAGCATGAGATTTTAGCATGAGCAACTTTTCACGTGGGCAAAAGCTTACACACGGCAACTGGCGACTGATTGTGCTATGGCAGCACTGCCGCCAACAGTGGATTTCGGAGTTATATCATAATTGAAACGGCTTATAAAGTTTAATTCGTTATGTTAGCTCAAGGTATAGCGCAGTGATGTATATTTTGTCTGAAATAACAGATAATTGAATGATAGAGAAGGTACTAAAGTAACGAACTCCATTAGCAAGCTCTAATTATACTTAAATTTCGTAAAAAGAAATTGATTAGATAACGAAATAAAACAGCAATCAGTCGGGAATAAGTATATTAGAGGCCAATAATGTTACATAGTGTCAAGTTCCGTGTCTTAAACTACTCCTGGTGCCATCTTGTGATAACAATCGGAAGACAACCAGACAATAATAGTTTTGCGTTCAGACTACATATTATTATTATTTAAAAAAAATCCTTGTTTACATCTTACTCATTATCATTAAAATTCCCTTAACTACGAACGACAATAATTATGGTATTTGTTAGTAATTTTGTTTTTTACTTTGTCTCAAAGAACATAGAAGGGAATTAAAAATTTATTATTTACAAAACAATGACTGAAAAATACTCGGCGTACCTACTTGGTTACTTAGATAAATATTATGTTGCATGTATGTTTACATACAATTAGTAAGTACATATCACACAAACAACGCCATCTATCCATGAATAGAAAGTAATTTTATTCTACACTACCTACTTTGCCTGAAAACTTTGATTATTTTAACTCTTCGGGTAAATACAAATGGATCTGTGTTCATATATTTATTTATGTCTATGGAAAAATGTTTTCCAGTCAATTGTTGTCGTTTTTTGCTTCCCATTTACGGGCGAGATACACCTTGTAGTGACATCTCGTGGCTACATTAGAACACTTACATTCTACAGTGTTGACTACTGTAACTTAATAATTTTTTAAGTTAGCCCTTTATTACACCTATGTATGAAGTAATTTTGAGTTTACTTGTTTTGTTCTGTTATACGAATTATTGAGTTTTGGACTTTCACAGTAATCTTTTAAAAAAAAATTACTAGCACATTAGCTTATTCCTTGTTCTAACTAAACAGATCAACCGAAAGTCCGAAAAAAAATATATGTTATTATCTTGAGGCTACATAGGTTGCTTCACACTTACCTAATTATCAACATACAAGCTGGGCTGAATTACTGCGGCGTCTTACATTGCATCTCTCATTACCACCTAGAAAACGTTGCACTAGCGTTGTGTTCAGTAACGCCCTAAGATCGCTTCTCATGATAATGCTAGTGACCTCGACATTACAGACAGACAGAGCAGCGCGTCCACCGGGAGAGCAACTTAAGATGCATAGCGTGGATAGTTTATGCAAATTAGCAATATCTCTGATCGTGGAAGCTGGCTATGGGCGTAACTGATTATCACTGGTAGCCTCGATACATTTTGTGAGCAAAACACAGTCAGTTCTATATATAACTTCAGAGGGCAGCCGTCAGCGCAGAACTGTTTCAGCACGTCGTTCAATGAGGATGTCAAGTGCTCGTGTGAAACCACAGTGCGGACTGCAATGTGCCCGTATCAAGGCACTCGCTCACGAGACAACCTCTCGCATGACCAGAGTAAAGCCGACCGTCCACCGCCAGCTAAACAAAATTAGTTTACCTCAGCTCGCATAGTTGCGCCAGTTTTTCATACATGTGCGTCCACTGCAATATATGCCAGCTAAGCTACGTGAAATGCGAGCTAACCTAAACTTAGTCTAGCTGGCGGTGGGCGCTCGCCTTAAGGATTACTAGGGCGAGAGCTGTTTTGCTACCCGTCAAAAGTCTTGCAAGTAGTGCACTAGGTACCTATTGCGTTTAAGGACCACGTTGTCAAAACCATATTACCTCCTGCCTACTTGCAAGGCGTATTTTCACACTGCCCCGCATCATGCTGCATATTGCGTGTCGACGCACCTATGCTCGTTCCTGCGGGAGTGCAGATCCTCATCATCGTGCGGGTTTTTTTGCGCACTCACGCACGTAGGTGCGTTTTCTGTGTGTTAAGACTGTGCGTGTTTTCCATACTAAAGGAGATACAAACAACGGAAGAACACTCGTCCTAGTTACGCTGCATCATGCGGGGCAGTGTGAGAATCGCCTAAGAGGTTAGAGTAGACCCTCTTGAGCTATTCAGACATCGTTGCTTAAAATAATATAGGTAAGCCCCTATATTCAGTTTTCGATAACGGCGACCCTTAGCAATTCACATCCTAGCGCGAGCCTTGATCGGACTGGCTAGACCGGAAGGTATGCCGGCCGGTATTTACCAGCCAATAGATAGGCAGGTAGGTAAGTAGGTACGCAACTTCTAGTAAGAAGGTACGAACCTACCTACCTATCGATCGATCATACACCGCCAGCCCATCTCGTTGCATAATATTTATGAAACGAGATGAGCTGGCGAAAGAAATTATTTCTCTGGTATCATACCATAAAGGGTAAGTACCTATGAATCCTGCTGAGAATTGTTGAGCTAGACAAGATGGCGATAGCTATCAACATACCAGTACGAACGCCACGAAGGCCATTTTAGCTTTAGGGCTCCCCGCACCCGGGCTACCGGTCACAACTACAAAACGCCGCTACTGCCATGTTGCCTGCACTTTTGAAGCAGGGTGTGGCGACCACTAGCCTTATGCAGGGTCCGTTTTGTAGGTGGCCGAAAGCCCGTGTGCGACGAATTTTAGCCGTTTGGGAAATACCAACTTCATTTGAACGTTTATGTTACCAATACATTACATTACCTATACCACATACCAGAAAATCGTTCAAATGCGTAGGCATTCCACGTTTAGTAACCAAGTTTTCACTTCGACGTATACTTACCACATTAAGGCAAAATTAGTCTCATACCAACGACTTAACATGCCATACACAGCATAGGCTTACCTATATAACGTTACCTTTAAATGGTTTACCTCATTCCATTAACTGCAAGTTTACCCAATACCAACAATACCGTAGATTATTTTTCATCAGATTACCACACCTCCAATTGCTTTTACCTGTTACCTCATACCTGCGAACAAGTTACCAGTACCTCCAGTTACCTCCTGAAACACTTGTTTACCTCAAAACCATACCAGTACCACCTTACCACTTGCAACGTTACCTTTATTACCATACCATAAAACCATGATTACCTCCAAGACCAGCTGTTGTATAGCGCAGTCTTGTACAATACCATTACTACAAATATAACTAACCAGTAAATACATTCTAGACTACTTAAAGTAACTTACAAATTTCATTCTACAACTAAGGACTTTCGTGATCAATATAAAATTAAGTTAACTCTGTTAAGTAATGAAACTTGATCACAAAAATCAGAAAATCAATGGTCGAGACAATTCGTTGAAGTGAGGCTTCAACAAACTATCTGAACAACAGGAAGTTGTAAACCTACCTTGAGCATCTCCAACAGCTCCACCTTCACCGCCGCCAGTTATATTGCCATCACCTGTCGTAGAGCCATCAAAGCCTGAAAAAAAAAAATTGTTAACATACACCTCGGAAGACAACGTAGTTGCAGCGAAGTATAGAAAATCTAATTACCAGTCATTTCCATATTAGAGTCATCTTCGCCGAAATTAGTTTCCTCATTATTAGCGCCATCATCATCGTCATCCCACATACTTTCATTAACAAATTCTGGTTCCATTTTGGGTGCTACAGCGTTATTTTCGTCTTCGTCTGGTATGGTCACAAATTCTTCTTTAGCCGATCCTGATGGTCCAGCTTCTAATGGGTCCACACATTTTCTCTTCGCAGGTCCACTTTGTGAAGATGACGAATTATTAGATGCTATTGATGGCCTATTTGGTCGCTTAACTGCTACTGGAGTTGAGGAGGGCTTAGAATCTAAATCAGTCTCTAACTTAGTCATTACAGATTGCCTTTGTTGTGACGACCTCGGGCCTGGCCTGGAGGTCGGCTTTGGTTTGGATGGCGTGGAACTTTCTTCATTTTGATTTCCGGTTAGACCTTTCACTTGAAGTTGTTCCGCGGTACTAATAAACGACGCTAATTCCTCTTGTTTAACATTAACTTCACCTTGGTACATAAACTGTAATAAGTCTCTTAACGCAGAATGACTAACATCTTTTAAAAATACTGAAACAAGAAATGGCAAGGTTAAAACACTGTAAATACGAATGAATACACAAATATGTAAACTACTAAAATTGTTTGTATCTTACCTATGGGGTGAGGATTTGGGTTCGATTTGAACATTTCTTGAAAATAGGGAGAACATACTGATAAAACTAATTTGTGTGCCTGTAGTAATCGGCCATCGGCAGCCAGTGTTACGTCTACTAAATCTCCACGCGACAGCAGACCGTGAAAGCCTGCTGACATATTTGCGTGGAAATTGTTCCAGCATAGTGAAAATTGTTCGTCCGACGCCATGATGGCGGCGACCCTGATTGGAACCTGCAACAAGAACAGTTGGTTAATACAACTCCAGATAGTAAAAAAAATCACCAAACGTAACGTAGAACTTCACTGATATTTACCTATCCTAAGCTTTGTACTTTATAATTCCGATTGTAGAAACATTTGCAAAAATAAATAAAACAATGTTTCTAATGAAGCACTGCACACTCTACCATCCCACGTCCTCCCAGTTTGAGCGCCGTTCACGATATGATGACGCAAACGCGACGTATACTGTGTCGTCACAAGAGGACCATTTGCACGAAGAATTGCACGAAATGTAGTTTAAGGGCAAAATGGCTCAAAACTTAACTTGAATTATTTTAAACTGCACAAAATACAATCGTGTTTATATTTGCACATTGATTGATTTCAAAAATTGTATGCTTAATTGTCTACAATTTGTTTTACATGTGAATAACCGAACGGTTGTTTTAGTTTGGTGGAGTAGCTTGACAGTCGAATGTGGAACAGCACTGCCACGTCCTTCAGTTTCACTCGGGATTATTTACCACTACTATTATTAATTCATGTAATGAATTTATAATTATTTAACATGTTTTTAATAAATTTGTTATGTTAAATTATATTTATTTTAAAAAAAAGTATTAGTATGTTAATAGAGGCAGAATGTCATTATTTCATTAGTCTATTATGTTCGGTCGAGAAAAATGTGACTGGGCGAGAATTTTGAAAAGAGAAGAAGAAGAAGGGCATTCTGTTCGGACATCTCGTCGAATGAAATAAAAAGTTGGAATTTACGAGTGTGAATAATATAACTGTTATTTCAAGTAAGCAGTTTTAATAATTTCCCGAATACTAACACGAATTGAGAGAGAGTTCATTACATTCATCATAGAAATAAATAGTGCAACTTGTATCTCATACAACCTTAGAACATAAGTGCGATGTTCCCGTACACTTGGAGAGATAATTAAAATACTTGACGTCTTCAAACCTATTATATCTGCCAAACGGGGGGCTGTTATAACATTACGTAGATGGATATTTCCAACACAAAATCCTTATCCGTTATCTGAATCGCAACCATCGGAAAAAAAAAATTGTTTTCTTGCTAGTCCAATGATATTGGAAATTCTTCAATACGAATTCGCCGATAGATTGTTGGCATTCAGGACTGATGACTCAGGTGATTCAAGAAAGAAATCGTATTAGGGGAAAATTTCTCAGTTATACGCGACTGATATTGCGTTACAAACGCAATATCAGTCGCTAATATTTTTGATAACTAATTCTGTATCACTTGCGGAACATCAGATGCACATTATCACAAGAACGTATATACGTAAAGTAACGTTAATGGTACTTTCAGCTTATCATAATTCGGCACAATCAACTTTCACAGTTCTGAACATCGTAATATTAGCATTCTCTATTATTGGTAAAATCTATTATCTTTCTAAATCATATTTTCTCGACCTGTAAGTGGTAAATACAGTACGTTAAACTACGATTTTTTAAATTACGGTTGGTAAGGTACCTACCTACTTAAGCTTTTAATGACATAAAGTTAATCGGCGAAACGTTCAATAGCGAAGTGGCAGTAGTGAATAGTCTATTGTTGGAAAAAATAATAGTTAATACTTGGTTATTAATAGTTTCAATGATTATTCATTGATTGATCGGTTGATTGGCGAAATTTTGCATTTGGTGTTATTGCAACGGCATAATATGTTTATGGAAAGTCTTACAAGTAGCCTTAAATTCGTTCAAAGACTTTTCCAAAACTTTGTCACAATTAAACTCTGAATAATAACATGCCGCTATCAGGCTCATCGCAGCCTAGAAAGAGGTGGCAATATTTCCGTCCCTGTGGCAATCGCAACAAATCAATTTGTGTCTTACTACCAACAACATTAGGATAGCTTTTGTTTAAGAAGTAACAAGTTTTAACTTTGGTGTGTCCAGTGCTACCAGTGTAAAGAAAATCATCTCACTTTGTGCAAATGGTTGTAATAATTAATTTATTTTACATAATAGTTATATCTTAGTCCAAGTTTTAATCATTCATTTAAAAATAATTAAAAAAAATGTAGGGAAGTAGGTACCTATGTATTAGGTACCTAAGGTCATAGAATATAATAATATATATTATTGTATAATATTATAATAGCCTGCAAAATTACCAACGCACCTGGTGAATTAGAAATCGTACCTCACGAATATGTACACAAGAGCACAATTCCTTTGGGTTCAGGATTTACCTAAGCCACTGCTCAAGCGTTGGGATTGGAGACTTTGTGTGTTGGACAGTAAGCAATAAGTCGTTGAACATAATTTAATTTTGTTTCCAATAGTTCCTAATCATTATTATTTCATCATCATCATCATCATCATCAGCCTATCTCAGTCCAATGCTGGACATAGGCCTCTCCATTATTATTTACCTACAATAAACTAATTATCAGAGTAAACTACAAAAATAACTGCTCAAAGTCAAGAGTAGGTAGGTAGCTTCACCGTGTAGATTGAGTAGGTTACAGGTATACCTATGTATTAAACAATTATGATTCTAGTCCAGTCTTTCAGTCTCACCGGATTAAGCTAAGTATAAGTAGTGTTTTAAAAGGAGCGACTGCCTATCTGACTTGCCACACCCAGTTACCTGGGCAAGACGATACCCCCTGGTTAGATTGGTTGTCAGACTTTTCAAGCTTTTGACTACCTGTAACGACTGTTAAAGTAAAGAAGTTATGTTGTGTGATAAGAGAAGTTAAGATGTAGGCGGGGCCGGGACCCACAATTTAACGTTCCTTCCAAAACACGGAGGAACTCGTTATGACGAAGATGGTCACCCATCTATGGACCAACCGTGTCAAGCGTGATCGATTCACTTGTGCGGTTATTAGCCACGAACTATAGCTAATCTTCATTATAAAATATTAGATATTTTGAACAGTTCGCACGATATCTTTACAAACATTTTTAACTTCGCCTGTTATCCTACTAATCCCTACTAATATTATAAATGCGAAAGTAACTCTGTCTGTCTGTTACGCTTTCACGTCTAAACCACTGAACTGATTTTAATGAAATTTGGTACAGAGATAGAGTTGACCTTGAGAAAGAACAGGATAGTTTTTATCCCGGACTTTTGAAGAGTTCTCTTGAAAACGCGATATAACCGACATCGGCGCGGGCGAAGCCGCGGGCGAAAAGCTGGTTCTAAAATATATATAAGTAAGCTATATTATTGTTTCAATATAATCCATCCAGTGGTTTTTGCGTGAAAGAGTATCTAACAAATATCCACCCACATAATTTTTCGTGATTGAAAAATGAAATCAAAATTCTCGCTTGTGACCTTGTGCATTTGGACGAGTGCGGGGTGATATAGATGCAGTATTTATACGGGACGCATTTTGAAATAGTTATTATAGAAATCAGACATATTTTAAACAAGTAACCAATCCAAATCATTTTACTATATATTGCAAAGCAGTAGATTTTTTTCTAATGTTCTTTTATTAAAAATAAAGCAGTAAAATGGTTTTATCTCTACGAATTGGAGGTGATTTGGAGATTTTTTACTTGTTATGTGATGCCAATAGAAAAATTATGGCTTGCTTCAGTAGGATTGTTCGCGAATGTAGGTAGACGTTTTTTGGGTGAGTCCTTCGTCGTTGACGCTTGCCTCAATAATACCTAACCGATTAATTAGCAGACATTAAATCACATCTCGGATACCTTAAATTAGAGGGAAATTTAATGTCTCTTTTTATAGACCACAGGAATTGAAGTAAACCTAACTCGTGTGGAGTTTTTCTCCCCACGTAGGTATACTTTTCAGCATGGACCTACATAATTATCAAATAACTTGGAAATATTTATTGAATTTAAACAACATACACTAGGCTAGGATACCTTTATTACTGTTAGGTAGTTCCACCAGCCCCATGCCCATGCTATCAAGCGACTTCACCATTAGCTTTAAATTCTTTAAAAATAAATCATCATTCGTTTCGTTTATGATGGGAAGCGCTTTATGATAATACAGACAGGATTTCACAAAATTATCTGTCAGTGCCATAGTAGGTATTTAGCAATACAAAAAACGATAAACCTTATATATCGTGGGATGTGGGATTCCGGCGGCGAGTGGCATAGGGGTTAGTGATGAATCGGTCCTGGTTGTGTGTGGCGCTTGCGTTGGTCACCGTGTGTGCGCCGGCGCAGGCTGTGGTCGGTGGCGCCCCGGCTTCGCCTCCCGAACCTGACGCCGCGGTTGTCTTTACCCAAAGATTTGGGTTCAGTTCTCGGATCGAAGGTCATAAAGATGATAAACTTGGGTATTACAGCTTCTTTGGCATACGGTAAGTTTTGTATGCTATTTGAATTGCTTAATATTATTATCAAAGTGTTGTAGACAGTTGTAGTTTATCTATTTACCCTAAAAAACTTATTTGTGTTTAGACTTCTGATTTAACTGAAATTCCTTAGATGATAACCTACACATGTGCCTTAGATAGATAGATACCCTTTATTGTACACCATAAGGAAAAACAATACAAACAAATATGATGCGTACAAAAGGCGGTCTTGTGCCTTAATTACCGATTACACCAAAAGCCTTCACAAATACATTTTCAGTTTAGATTCGATGATAGATAATAGCAGGAGAAGTGGTACACTACACTAACGTGGTGATATATTTTTCTTTTATATAAATTAAATCAGATTTATTATGATTGGAGAAAGATTTTCAAATTGCAGGGATTGATACCAAATTTTAAGTGTGTGGCGTTAGCACTGTTGATTTATTCAGTGAATATATTGGCTGTCCCATTGCTGATTGAAGACAATCTCCTAACCCTATTATTCTTAGAAAATGATCTAAGTTAAGTTAAGCCTGACCACCAAATTGTTAATTTTAAATTATAAGTATCTAATAATATCACAAGGCCAGCAGAATTCAGATTGAACAGTTGACGGATGCCGATAACAGTTTCCGTTTTTTATGCTACCGACAGATTATCCTGTGGGACAACACCACCAATGTTGAACAACACCTACTATTTAAAAATAAATTACGAATGCTCAAACACGAACGAATATGATGGTTACAAATAAAGTTAACCTTTCCATTTAGATATGCAGAACCACCGCTGGGACCTCAAAGGTTCCAACGGCCAGTCCGTCGGTACCTGGCTGGAGAGATGATGGCCACAAACCAATGCCCCCCATGCCCTCAACCTGATCCCTACCAGCCGAGGAGAATCATCGGCCATGAAGACTGCCTCTGTCTTAACGTGTATGCACCTAAAATGCCCGCCACGGAACAGGGTAAGCTAGGGCCTTGGCCTTGAAGACACAGATCGTCATTTCTACAAGTGCTCATTGATTAAATATTTTACAGGTAGTCCCGTAGTTTTCTTTATTCATGGTGGAAACTACAGAACAGGATCCACTGGACCTTACGGAGTAAGAATTAATATACTATACAATATTTCGGTCAGAGCGGCCTCTTTTCCATAACTGCAATTAAATTATTATATGAGGTGTCGGCATCGGGTCTCTGAAAAATCGTTTTTTTAATCACTTTGCAGGGACAACATTTAGCTCAAAAGGACACGATTTTGGTGACTGCACAGTATCGTTTAGGATCACTCGGTTACCTCAGCACAGGTCAAAGGGACGCAGGAGGGAATCTCGGACTTTTCGATTTACATACAGCTATGGTTTGGGTAAGATATACCAAAAATCCCTTGTAACGGAATGTAATTTGTTGTTGTTTGTTTTAATAATTTTCACATTACCATTCAGATTCAAGATTACATTCAGTTTTTTGGAGGCGATCCCAAAAGAGTGGTTGTAATGGGCCAAGGTTCAGGTGGCAGCGCAGCGTCACTCATGGCTATGTCTCCTGAAGGCCGCAGCGCGTCTGGCGTGGCCGCGCTGTCTGGCACCCCACTGTCACCGGGTGCCGTCAGGCCCGACCCTGCGAAACATGCTGAAGCTCTTGCTGAGCGAACAGGGTGCCCTAAGGCCCCGGCTGAGAGCCTCCTCATATGCCTAAGAAAACTTCCTGTCGAAGAACTAGTACAAGTACGAAAATTTTCACTCGTTAGAATATTTAAAAAAATACACCTATTTGATCACAAACCGTTATTTTTATGACAGGCAGACGAAGATCTCAATATGGATATGGTTGATACTCAAAGATTTTTGGAAGAGATCTCCGGCCGCTCAGGTACGATCAAAATACTTTTCGATAAACCATTTTTTTTGACAATCGACGCGTTCAATCGATTTTTAAGTGCGTGCAAATCTTCTAGTACTTAGGAATAGTTTTCTTGCCCAAATGTTAACTGAAAAAAGTAGCACAAAAGTAAATTCTTAAATATTTGACTAGGGGCTGGTGCTAGAGTGGAAGGTAAGGATGATCTGCGTGGTCTTCCACCCCTCGTGGCCGAAGCTCCGGCGGAGTCACTGAATAAGGAGCAGAAACGAGTACCGTTCCTCACTGGGGTCACCAAAGCTGAGACTTCCAGAGCAGTTTTTGGTAAGAATTATTGGATTGGTAGGGATGATCGATGACTAATATGATTTAAAAGATATTACTAGGTACATTGTTTGTAAGCAATTTGCAATTTGCAGGGAAATTCAACAAGTTCCTGACGAACCAATTACAGACAGTCACGGATTTCTTGAAGAAAGACGTCATCGGTGGTCTTCAGAACGTGGTGTCAGGCGTAGAGGGCCTGATCCCGCTGGCCTCCACCGTCACAGCCGCTCTGCCTGTGGCTGACTACTACCAGGGGCTTTTCGACCAAGCCGGTAACATCGTTGACGGGCTCGCTGAGATCGCGGAGGCTACAGGTCTATTTTATTCTATTCGTACTCTACTACACTCTTGTTTTTGTTTAAAACGCTTTACGCAAAAAAAGTACTGTACGTTCGGTTCTGTACGCTGCTGGCGGTTTTACCTGTTTTGAACACAATACTGACAATAATAAATTTCAAATCTGCTTTTTGTACTACTTGGGCAGGTAAGGTATGAATTGTATGAAACGAATGTTAGCTTATCAGCACGGTTATTTATGCGGTCTCTGGAATTATTAACAAAATATCATGGCCTGTGCGAATCCGTAATAACAAGCAACTAAAAAAATGTTATGGGAAATGTTGCTACAGAATTATTTGTTAGGTACTTGTTTTTGACAACAAAGAACACTTCGTTTTTATGCTTAGGAATGCACTAATAATGAATAAAGGCATATTTATTATTTCTGTTACTGATTTTACATAGAATTGTTGTGAATATTATAGGCACAGAGTTATTAGGTACGTATTACGTCTTATCAGTACCTACATATTGTTAGTGCAATTATGTGTAAGCTATGTAGTTTAATGACATTTGCTTTAATCTAGAATCATCGGCATTCAATCAATAACCACCCATATTTTTAAGCGTAGATAGGGAATGTTATCTGGAATCGACCCCCTACGTATTCTCATCTCCAAATGAAGGGTTGAAGTTGAACTCTCATTGTCGGTCCCTTCTTTACCCTTTGTGCTCGTAACATGTAGATATTTTACTTTTGATTTTAATACTGTAGTAACCCACTTCATATAGTAGACGGATAGTCTGCCATCTACTATATGAAGTGGGTTTATAGTTGAAATACGTAGAATTTTAGTCTAAAGATAATTGGTTAGCTGTAATAGCTCAAGTAAGTTGTTTCATTGTTTGTGTTTTTTCAGGCGATGCTTTATTCAACTTCCCAGCTTACCAAAGCGTTGAAAAGTGGAGTTCAGGAGGAGAAGCCTACCTCTACAGTTTTGAACACATCGGTAACCTCTCTAAAGGGTGGAATTTCTTACCTGGAGTCGCTCTGGCTGGTAAGTTTCTTCTATAGAAGATAATATAAAAAGTGCCCAATAGTATTTTGAAGGAAAAAATATCATGCTTAAAGAACTTAAAGGAAAGGAATATTAAAATCTGGACTTAACGTACAGATAGAGACAATGAACTTAGGTGTGTATAGCGATTACCTAGAACTACAAATTTACCTTTTCTAGACATCTCGGCCAATCCAAGGAATAAGTCCTTGGATTGTCCGAGATGTCGAAAAAACGTCTGGAGGTCGTCCATTCTCGGCATTCATCCATGAGAAACTAATAAAGTAGTTTTGCTTTTATTTACTGTTGCTTGGTGCGATACTGTTGTCTTTATAATAGTACAGGTAGTAATTAAGGTGGGCAACATGGTAATAGTATTAACCTGACTACTTTTGACAGAAAGAGCTGATGACGAAACTACGCCCAAGCCTAAAAAAGCTCAGGGTCCAGCTCATGGTGATGAACTGGCTTATATATTCGAGCTTCTAGGACCTGACGGGCAACCAATGAGTGGAGATATATCTAGCACTGACGCCCGAGTACGGGACAACTTTGTAGGGCTAATATCCAAGTTTGCACACGGCTTAGATGAGGGCGCCAGAAAAAAAAACACTACCAGTCTTTTTGGTGCACTGCCATTCTCTAAGGACACGAACCAGTTTTTAAAGATTAGTGAAAAGCTCACCGTTGACAAAGATTTCAGGTGAGTTTTACGAGATTTTACAAATTTACGAGAATTGTGTTATTCTAAAATAATTTTACTGTTTCTAGTATAGCTAACAATTAACTGGCTTCTATTACAGATTTTGTCAAATCGGTCTGTGGGGGAATATGGGAGATCGACTTACAGGCGCACTATGCAAGAATCTTCTCGGCAACCTGTTGAATTTGTCAAAATTGCCCGGACAACTGCCCAATCAACTGACGCAGCAGATCCCGAATCAACTGACCCAACAATTGCCAACTCAAGGCAGTGTGCCCTTAGTACCAGGCTTGTTTGGGAAGCCAGCGACCAAAGCTCCTGCAAGGAAACCACAAAGAACGACTCAGGGGGCCTTTAAACTTCCATTTGACTTTTGATTTTCTTTGTGACGTGACGAAAAATGTACCTCATTGCTTAGTTAAGTACAGGGTTCTCAAATGCAGTGTAAAATTAAAATAATATTTCAAGATTTGGAGTTCTCGATAAGTATTGCCTGGCAGAAATAACTTGACAAATAAACATCATTTTTGTAAATAAGGTTTTATAAAAAAAAAATGTGTTTTCTTAAAACCTATATGACTCTGATTGAACTCAGACGTTAAAACGGTATTTAGACGATAAATATTACTTTCCCAATACCTACGCATGTTTTTATTCTAAACATATATAAGTGGAAAAATATTATGAGGCTAATTGCCTGTCTCGTACGATAAGGTAAAGGTTGTTTATTGTTTAAGTTTGCTAAATATATGTATAAAATCAATATAATACAAATTTGATATCTCTAGTATACCTACATAATATCTTCTATTCTACGTTATAGTATAGAAGATATTAAGCAAAATGAAAACAGTCTTGTTTTTTGACTACTCTACTACCACTATAAGTAGCTGCTCCTTTTAATTTATCCGAGACGTCTGTGTAAAAATAAATGTATTATAAGTTAAAGGCACAGCTGTTACTTAAAAACAACATCCTATAAAAATGTTTTCGAGTCCGTTATCTTGTCCATGCGGGTGCCGTTAATGACACATTGAGAACCTATATTTACCTGGAACCTCCAAAATCATTTAGTCATTGACCGGCATCAACCACAATGTGTCGCCTTTCTTTTATCCTATTGGTACTTGTATTTGCCCAACATTTGATAGACATTGAGGCTAATGTGGTTCCAAATAACGATGGAGATGAAGAATTACATGACAAAGTAGTTGAGAACATTGACGTATCTCCTGTTGTGCAACTCAATTCGGTATGGGATGAGAGAAAATGTGCTGAAATTGGAGAACCGGTAAGGATCATATCTATTTTCAGGCCTATTTATTTAGATTGAGTTCGAAGTTATGAAACCGTATTGTTTCTTTATTTTTTCAGTGTATTTACCATTCAGACTGCTGCACGCGGCTTGCTGGGCTACGCAAAAAGATGTTCACCTGAAAATCCATAGATGTCACCGAAATTCAATAGTGATAGTAGTTGCCAAACTTATTCAGTTTTACAACTATATGAAACCCTTATGTAAACCCTTTAACATAATTAACTTACTAGTCTCTAAATTAAATCTAGAAACTACTCCTATTCTCTTAAGCGTTTTGCAACCACAATAATTGGAAATTCATTGTATTGACCGCCCGTACCGAATTTCCAATTAATGGTTTACATATATTCTTAGGACAATACGAATAGTGTCATTTAATTCCTATTCCACTCATTCGTCGGCCATTGTAAATAGCGGAATTGGACCCAGTAGCGCCTTAATACAAAGTTGACCACGTTACCTTCAATATGACTTAGGTGCAGCGCAGACGGCACTTTTTGTGCGATCGAGTCTGTAATTATATAATTGCATAACTAGGTTCTATTTCACAGATTAAAAAGTGCATCACGGATAGTCTGTTGTCTGCGCTGCACCTTATGGTAAAAATATACGTTAGATACAAGCGCGAATGCTTTTTGATGAAATAAAACTTATATAAATTCATGATTGGTAAATTTAATCTAATCAAACCTTAAAAAAGGTACAATTTTTTTCCACGGTTTAGAATCTCTGACACAGAAATAATGTAGATACCTCCCACAAAAATAACAGACACGTACGAAAAACGTAAACAATGTTAACGATGTCCCGTTATCGGGCGCCATGCGGGTGCCGTTAACGCGAATGTCAGTGACCCTATATCTGTACCCGCCCCGAGCATGCCGTTAGTGTAAGCTTGCATCTGACCACAATGCGTCGCTTCTGTTCAGTTGTTATTTTCCATGTGCTTTTGCAATTCGCGATATGTAACTTTGTCACAAAGCGACTAACGAAGGACATCGCGATGCCAGGAGCCGAGCTGGGGGAGAACATCGTTGTTGTTCCGCTCGAAATTGCCAGTCATGCACAACCAAATGCTGCTACGAACGAAAAGTGCGCTAAAGTGGGCGAATTCGTAAGTATTAAAATGTTTTCCTCGATATGATCATCGTACAAAAACGTTGTTGGTATCTCAAATTCTTAATTATTGTAATACTCTGGGGCGTTCCGTGCCTTTGGTGACTTAAGAAAGTATTGAATGTCGTGATGGGAGATGCTGTATTCTCCTCAATTATCTTACGAATAGCAAAAAAACTCGCCTTTTCAAGGTAGTATTTAATAGACACGACATGCAATGCATCTTTAAGTGCTGAACGAAAATGATACACTTATTAAGGTGGTAAGTGCTAAGTTACACATTGTTTATAATACAAAGGACGCTGTTTGATTGTGAACTGATCGTTAAGTTTGGCAGCTTGCCAATTAGTGACATTTTTCTGCGGTTAATTAACTAAATAAATACGAGAATGCCTTATAACCGTAAACATGATTGATTTATTTTCCAGTGTGTCAATCATGAGGATTGCTGTTCGAACGCATGTTTGGGTTTCATGAGAAGATGCGTTTCTGGAAGAGAAGTTCTGGAAGACTTATCAATTCACCAGCTGAATTAACAATAGATATAAGTACTTAAATTTTAAAATGATGTACTATTTTAAAAGTAATGTTCATTGGTTCAGGAAAATTAAGATTAAAAGATAAATAAATTTTATTATGCCTAACTTAATATATATTGATTTATTTTCCCTAATACAAAGACAGCGTCCACTGGAGGTTTTTAAAGTCGGCATAAAAAAAATGTTGTGTGAGAAAATAACAGGTCCAATTTCGTGAGGAATCGTAACGGGAATACGAAAACTGAGGTTCTATACTGAGGTACTAGGTCACAACTTCTTCTATTCAAAAAATAAAACAAAGGGTTATTTGTTTGTCAGTTAAAGTGGACGAAAAGAATTAACTCCCATTTTTAACGCCTCCATCTGACGGCCATACTCAATACTTGTACACTAACCTCTCTCTGACTATTAACACATAATATTATGAGGGTTGATAGGGGCCGAACACAGGTTTCTGAAGGTGCTCTAACAGAGGGAGCTATATTAGCATACAATAAAAGCTGAAACAGTATCGTAGTATAACACCATTTATTAATATACTTAGTTAGTAGGAAATTTAGGCTTTTTGTTTCCTAGCCGGATGAATGGGATGATTAAGATGAGACAAGTCCGGTGGGTTAGCGTCGAAGTGTTTGATCTCTTTCATGCCGGCTGCTGAGATCTTCCATAAGTCCGGATGATTATTCTTGAAGTTATTATACCATTGGTTTATCTGTGAAAATATCAAAAAGGATAAGGAAGCTGAGATATTCATTTAATTTCAGTGAGAGTGTAAACGCAATTATGACAAAGATTTGCTCATCAAAAACTTTTGCTCTTTACTAGAACAGAACGGGATTAATTAGATTACTGTCGAATTGAATTTTCTTTTTTGTTTTTTCCAATGCAGGGGAGTTTTCGGATACTTTATATTGAGTAAAGACATACCTTAGCATATTTCGAGAAGTCCACACCAACGGCTTCTAGGGTCATGGTAGTGTTAATGAGAGGGAAATCTGCGATGGTCAACTGGTCACCGGCGGCGTAGCTGGAGCCTAGACGTGTGAGATAGGTTTCGAATACTTCTAAAGCCATGTGGACTCGCTTCAAGCCTTCTGGGGTACGCTCGTAAGCGAAGAAGATAGGGGCCATCTGGAAATATACAAAATCAATAAGTTTGTAGACGAAGACCCATGAAAAACTTGAAACCCATTATGTTAAGAATCGTAATGCACTTGGACGCAGATTCGCGGGTAATGTAACTTACCGTGTAAGGTGCTACATTAGCGTAATAAGTCGTCAAGTTAAACAGCAGACGTTGGTTAACAATGGCCCTGGAAAATTAAAAAAAAATGTGCTTGACCATAAAGTTGACTTTATTGGGGAATCCATTTCAATATTTACAAGATGCTGTGAAATAATTACCTGGCTTTCGGATCCGTGGGGTACAAAGATGACCCTGGCTTGTATTTATCGCAAATGTACTGCATAATAGCGACACTCTCGCTCAAGAAGAACCCGTCATCGTCCAATACAGGGATTTCTTTTTGGGGGTTCATCTAAAACAAGACTATTTTTATTGATATCTATTTTTTTACCGTTAATGTATTGCATGTTACGTCATGCGTAACTGTATTCATTGTGACTTAACCAAGCACGTTAAATTTTGCATTTAATGACAAAGTTGTTAAAAGTAACTTAGTAGATAAAACATTTGCTAACACATATTGTTGGATGAATCTTATCTTTGATGATAAAGAAAGACATTAAAAATTTGCGTCTCAGCCAAACTAGCACATACCGACAATCGCTTAATCTTTGTAAATACTAATTATATCTAGATTAGGTCAACATGCCCTTCTCGCAATTCCCTCAATTGGCTACAACAATAACAGTCA